>NC_053489.1:64875898-65175898 GCF_905171775.1 Rana temporaria
GCTAGGTGGCGCTTCCGTTGATTTCCGCGTAGAATATGTAAATGAGCTAGATACGCCGATTCAGAAACGTACGTGCGCCCGGCGCATTGATTTACGTTGTTTACGTAAGGCTTTTTCCGGCGTAAAGTTACCCCTGCTATATGAGGCGTAGCCAATGTTAAGTATGGACGTCGGGGCAGCGTCGAATTTTGCGTCGTTTACGTCGTTTGCGTAAGTCGTACGTGAATAGGGCTGTGCGTAAGTTACGTTCACGTCTAAAGCATTGACTATTTGCGGCGTGATTTGGAGCATGCGCACTGGGATACTTTCACGGACGGCGCATGCGCCGTTCATAAGGAGCGTCAATTATGTGGGGGTCACGATTAATTACCATACAACATGCCCCCTACCAGCCTATTTTGAATTAGGCGGGCTTACGCCGGCCCATATACGCTACGCCGCCGTAACTTTGGGCGCAAGTTCTTTCTGAATACGGGACTTGCCTCTCAAAGTTACGGCGGCGTAGCGTATATGACATACGCTACGCCCGCCTAAAGATAGGCATTTCTTTCTGAATCCGGGCCGTAGTTTGCATTTGTTGGCTGAGAAAGTTTTGCCGTCTGTATGCAGAACAAGTTCACAGCCAACGCCCTTCGGACAAAATTCCACGGCTTTGTCCGACGGAAATCCGATCATGTGTATGAGGCTTAAGAAGCATATCGATCAAATGTGTTGTAAACTATAGAACGATTATTCCTATAGACAGATGAATCATTTATCGAAGCGAGAATGGCCACCATTAAAAGAATTAGAATCCCATCAATCGAAATTATTGTTTCTCAGAAGGGATCACAGGTTTTCTGTAACTGTTCTGGAATAATATTTAGTGGTCATCTTAGGTAGAAATAGTGCTCTGAAATTTTTTCTTTAATATCATTACTCATAAGATGTTGCCTCCCACATACAATACATATACAAGTATTTACTGGTTACTGAGTACATGCACCATTGTGAGCTACATCAACTTTCAAATTTGAGCACTTAATGGCTCCCAGTCCACATAGGTTGACAGTTTTCTTCCTCCCAGAAGAACCGGTCTTGATGCAGAACAGCTGTTCATTATTTTCAGGGCACTGATACGGGAACAGGCAAAAGCACTGTGAGTCTGCCAAGAAGAAATGAGATTGATTAGAAGTTGTTCAACGATAGCAGAAGAACGATGAAGCACTGCAATAAGTCATGTTTAAATATCTGTCTTAACAAACTGGGAATATTCCAGAAATGTACACCTCATGAGAAATTAAATGCATCTGTCTGAATAATAAAATATTATGATGAGATTACATAAAGCGGTGGTCCTCAGCCAGTGGCTTGGGAGTCACATGCATCCTTCAGCTACCTTTAATTCTGATCCCATTTGCTCTCAGCATCTGCTCCATGGCATCTGCTGCATTGGATTATAAACTTTCAATAAGTATGAAGTCAAGCAGAAGTTAATTTAATTAAAGACTTAACAGTAATAATAACTTCAATGTTTTGAGGGCTGTGTTTTTACATTTAGTGTAGCTCACCACTGCCTTTTACGTTGAAATGTTGCTAATGACACGACAAATGGAGAAAACCACTTCAACAGAAATAATATAGAAATGAGATTGTACAAGCATATACAAAATACCACTATCAGATGTCAATAAATGTATATCATTTCATTAATTGGCCATGAAAAACTGGACACATAGATACTCAACTGTTCCTAAATCAAAAAATGGCAGGATTGTCAGACCTCCTCAATGAAAAGCTAATGTGTATGACTTCATTATCTATTCTACAGCAATAGAATATAATTCGAGATTTTCCTAGCTGGTGACGGAAAATATTAATTATATGAAGACAGGAGGCGAGTATCTTATGCATTATCTTTCTTTAATAATGCCCATAGCAGAAATACAACTTTTACAGTGATTTCAAGTAGAAAAACGTTTTAACTTGAAAGAAAAAACTACAATACCCAGCAGCCCTCAGGCTGGGTCTGCCAATCAAGAGGCAGGACAGCCGGTATATAAGGGGCTGCCTCCTTAGAACCCTCCTCTTTCTTGAGGCGAATCGGCAGGAAACCTGGAACAGAAAACAGTTCGAAACACCGGAACCGTGGCAAACTGGAGCTTCGGTACAGGATTCAGTCGACGGTATCCAGATTCCGGGTCTGGAACGCAGTAGGCACCTCCACTTTCGGTCTGCGGTGAACTAAACCTCATTGATCGAAACGAGAACAGCCATCCCAACGGGGATAGTGAAGAACGAACTCCCGAGACGTATCAGCCTCCGACTTGCAGGATGCGTGATTCAACGGCCTAGAACAAGAGAGACAACATCGTGATAGGGTTGGGTCGGGAGGGAAGATACTCGCCTCCTGTCTTCATATAATTAATATTTTCCGTCACCAGCTAGGAAAATCTCGAATTATACATCAGACAGGAGGCTCATATCTTATGCAAGTTCAAAGCTATAACAATGTATATGACTAATAACAATCAAAATAATATACAAAACTGACATAGATATGTGTACCTCCGGTCCAAAGCGGAATTGGCGGAAGGCGGTCGCTGACGACCAGTCCGCCGCTAGCAGTAAGTCACAGAGGAAACCGGAAAAGAAGTTTAACGTAGGAAACGAGGAGTTGGAAGGATTGCGAAGATCGCAGCGAGGCTGTCGAGGACTCATAAGTCTGTAGACAGCGGACCACACACAGGTGTGGATGTACGGGGAAGAACGGGTAGAAAAACCGATTGAAGTTCCGCCTTGTCCACGCACGACGGATAAACTTGACTCTCTGAGGCGAGGAATGATGCCCGGATATGTCCAAAGCCCTGACGTCTGACACACGATGATGGAAATCAGACACAAGAAGACAGTAAGCTCGAAGGACAATAACCTCAAAACAGAGTGTCAACGTCCCCCAGTCCGAGAACATGGTCAGGACCTTGGTCACATCTCAAGTGTGTTGGTACTTTGGGCGTTTAACTTAACGCCTTCAAAATCGACACACCAACGGATGTTTACCCACAGGTAACGAGACTACACGGAAGTGGTAGGCTGAGAACGCAGAGCGATAGACTTGAAGAGGGCTAAAAGGCCTCCCGGAATCCAAAGAGTCCGCCAGATAGTTGGCCACTACAGACCTAGGCGCCTGAACGGGAAAGACCCGTCGTTGATCACACCAAGTAACCCAGTCCCCAGGATGATCTAGATGCCGATCTAGTCCCGGGGCCCAGGCCAAGAGATCCCTATCTGTTCCTGAAAGGTCGTAGTCTGCGACCGGCACCCCGAAACCAACCATGTGAGGAGAGGTAGGATGTGCTTCGTGAATAGAGGGTGCAGAACCCCGTTCGGACCAGCGAGGAGATGAGGGGAATGAGGACGCAACCTGGGGAGTTCCACAGTCATCCTCAGAAGGAGGGGAAACCATGGTTGCGTCGGCCACCACGGAGCGAGCCGCACGACTGATGCGCTCAGGTTCGCTATGTGAAGGAGGACCCTGAGGATCATCGGGAACAGGGAAACGTGTAATGTGACCCCTGTGACCACGTTTGGTGGAGGGCGT
Source organism: Rana temporaria (assembly GCF_905171775.1). Taxonomy (NCBI): domain Eukaryota; kingdom Metazoa; phylum Chordata; class Amphibia; order Anura; family Ranidae; genus Rana; species Rana temporaria. Next base: position 64,879,479 of record NC_053489.1, read on the forward strand.
CCACAGGGTGCGCCTCCGGATCCGGCCTCCGGTTGTAAAAGCGCGGGAACTGATGTTTGAGACGGGGAACGAACGGGTCCATAGAGAAGGATCCGCAAAGTGAGCGAGGGTCAGGGACCCTGACCGGAGCCGTCGCCAATAGCTGGAATCGATCAGGTAACGAGAAATCCAATCTGCCACCATACTGGGGTAGTCTGGGGCATATCCCGCAACGATGTTGCATTCCAGGCAGAAGTGCCCGAAGTCTTTACTAGATCCGCTAGGATACTGGAACAGGGGCCCCCCCAAGCGATCGACGTACCGGACTGCGGGTACGTTGTCCATACGCAATAACACACATCAGCTGGACGTGTGTGGCAACGGACTCCTGATGGCAAAAAAGCCGTCAGGGGTTTTACGTGTTGATTTGCAGCGGAGAGTCCTCTGCGGACCACGTCCCACCAGTGGACGAGGGACTGCACCGAGCACCCCAGCCGAGGCGGCTGGTATCCGACCCTATGACGAAATCCGGTGAGGAATTGAATATGGTCTCGCCGCTCCGTTTGACGGCATGACCTAACCACCACCGTAATTCCATCATGGCTTTTGGGTCCAAGCGACTTAGATTGCATAGTGAAGCCCCTAGCGAAGATGTAGAGTCTCGAGTCTCTGAAGGACTCGATAGTGAAGAGGGGCTGGAAAGTGGCCTGGATTGACGCCGAGAACAGGCTGACTAAGCGAGTCAGTCCGAGCAAGGACACTCGCTGCTGCCCAGCACGATATTGATGTCTTTGCGGATGGCGACTAATTGGGTATGGGTAGTCGAAGGATCGCTCGGTTGGTGTCCGCCCAGAACCCCAAAAACTCTATCTCCTCATATGGGGAGAGAATAGGTTTCTCGTGATTTATGAGGAGTCCCAGATCTCGAAGCGATCCGACCATCCAGGAGGCGTGTTCGCTCGTTAGGCAAGGGGAACGAGCCATTAAAGTAGGTCGTTCGAGTCGATGCTCAGCCTCACCCCTGTTCCGCAGGGTTAGTAACTTGGTGAGATGTCTCGAGCTCCCACCGGGCGAAAACCGCCTCTCCTTTTTCCTGATCAGGAAGATGTAGCTGAGGAAGCTCAGAGAGAGCGGGTCCATCTCTACTATCGCCTGTATGGTCCAAAGGTCTTGCAACCTATAGTCTATTAGGACGGTGTTTAGGCTTGAAAAACCGAATGAGATGGGGAACCAGGTCCATGTCTGGCAACATAAATCCATTGTCCTACCGACTTAATGATATCATCAATTAGCGTGATCCCATTGGGCTAGGTCCACCGGCTGTACAGAGGCGGTAGCCTGCTCACTAAGGCGTAGGGTTTGGTGATAGGTCCAGAAGATCTAAGACCCAGTACTGTAAGGTCCTAAAGGCCCTCTCTATTCCCTTCCTGGAATGCTGCATGATTATGAGATCCACCTCTGGAGTGAGCACCACCGTATTTGGCAATGGAAGGACGAGATTCCGCCCTCAACTTGTTCGGTTAGCGTGCCGACCGATCTCCGGGTCCAGCATTCGATATATTGGGTCACCTCGGGTAGAGGTGCCCAGTCAACGGAGTGTGGATGGCTAATCACCCCCTGGTCGAAAAAATGGTACTCAACTAGAGTCCAATAAGGTTTTACCCTGGGACTCAGGGTTGGCGTCTTCATGAAGCGCCATGTGCCCACTGCTCACATAATCATCATCATTTTCATCCTCAGACTCAAAGGTGTTAGCCGCCTCGTATTCCGTTGACGACTCTGGAAGAGTCCACCTCAGTCCGTCTAGCGGACCGCTGCCTCTGCATGAGCATCTCCCCGAGGCTTGGGGGTCAATTGGAGTCTGGGAAGGCAGTGGGTCGGCAGTCCTGGGAGGGTACTGCCTGGGGCATGTTATTTCCTTCCCCTGCCGGGGAGTCGGAGGCCACATCAACGTGGCGGCGTGTTTGGGACGCCATGCCCTACTCAGGGGTGTTATATCATTGCCGGGTGATCCGGACATAGGGGGGTGCAGGTGGGTTTGGAACAACCGACGCCCTGGAAGTCTGGACGGACCTACCGCTTAGTTCAGGAGCCTGTGCGGCACCGAGGTAGGCTGGGCCTGCTAGGGCTGTGTCCATTGCTTCCGTGGCACTAGCAGGGGTAAGGCCCTGTCGCCAGCCACAGGAGAGGAGTCTGCTGTCTGTGGATAGTACAGCAGTGCAGCACAGTAAACTGGAAGTTATGTACTATAATTTATATATTTATTTCTATACTTTAATTATTTAATTATTGTAATAATTTGTTCATTTATTTATATATTTATTTATTCAATTATAGAATGTATAATTTATTTGTTTATTTATATATTATAATTTGTTATTTATATGTTTATTTATTCATTCAATTTATTTCTATAATTTAATTTATTTAATTATGGTTATAATTTGTTCATTTATTTATATATTTATTTATTCATTATAATTTGTTTAATTTATATATTTATTTATTCATTCATTCACTTATATCTACTTATTCATTTATTTATGTATTTGATTCTCCCTATAACAAGTTATTTAATTATTTATAATTTAGGATATCTAAGGGAATAAATTCCCCAGGGACAATACTGCAGAGGAACTGATGCGCGGTTCGTTCCCCCCAACAATGTATAGAATAATACATTGAGGGGAGAGATTCCCCAGCAAGTCAGGGTAAACTGACGCGGAGAAACCACGTCCTGTACCCTACACCGCTCACCGCACACTGGCGTAGCGATGCAGGGGGAGCAAGGACCGGGCTCGAGGACGTAGTCTCGCGAGACTACGGCCTCAACGTGATCCGAGGGAAATCCCGCTCGCCCCTAGGAGGCGCGCGGCCCGGAGGGAGATCGCGCGCCCCGAAGGGAAGAGCGCGCGGTCCGGAGGGGAGAGCGCGCAGCCCGGAGGGGAGCGCGCGGTGCGTCGCGAAAAAAGCGCGAATCGGAAAGGAGACGCGTGACGCGGCCAGGCAAATGGCGACGTCTCGCGATACCACGGAAAACTATGTGAGGGAGAGTTATGACCGCCGGTCACAACGTCCAGGCACCCGGGAGGTGCGTGTCGACCGGAGCCCAACCAAAAGGTTGGGAGGGGGGGGGGAAAGTAAAGTACTAGCACAGGGGGGTCTGAAGGTGAGGGGAAAAAACGCTGACTTAGCAGAGGGTGTCAAAGCTTCCCACATCAAAAGGAGGGAACAAAGAAAGGGAACAAAGCCAGGTCAGAATGGGTTACCAAAACGAAACAATAAAAAGAACAATTGAAACGTGATTCAGATAAAACTTACCTGACACCGGGCTTCGGTATCAGGGACACAGACACAAAAATGTAAAATGTGAAACATGATTTGAACAATCTACCTGAGACCGGGATACGGTAAAAGGGGGCACAGACAAAATGCAAAATTGAAACATGGTCCAAGCAAATTTACCTGACACCGGGATACGGTAACAGGGAGACAATGCAAATCGGGGGAATATTAGGGAGAAACTCCCAATATTCCACGAATTAGCACACAATCAAAGATTCTAACAAAATTACCTGACACTGGGATACGGTAACAGGGAGACAAAATGCAAATCGGGGAAATATTAGGGAGAAACTCCCAATATTCCACGAATTAGCACACAATCAAAGATTCTAACAAAAATTACCTGACACCGGGAAATACGGTATCAGGGACACACTATTTTGTAACACAGCAATCAAAGAATAAAAGGTACATGAAATAACTTATCTTGTATGCTCTGCCATGAGCAGAAAGAAAGAGGAGGGTTCTAAGGAGGCAGCCCCTTATATACCGGCTGTCCTGCCTCTTGATTGGCAGACCCAGCCTGAGGGCTGCTGGGTATTGTAGTTTTTTCTTTCAAGTTAAAACGTTTTTCTACTTGAAATCACTGTAAAAGTTGTATTTCTGCTATGGGCATTATTAAAGAAAGATAATGCATAAGATATGAGCCTCCTGTCTGATGTATAATTAGTGATTAATTGTAATGTAAAAGTTTATGGACACCTGACCATCGTGCCTATATGAGCTTGTTGGTCATCCATCCAATCAAATCCCATAGATATACCAATTGGGCATTAAAGGTGTTGTAAAGGTTTTTTTTTTCTTCGAAATAGGTTCCTTTAAGCTAGTGCATTGTTGGTTCACTAACCTTTTCCTTCGATTTATTTCCCTTCTAAATGTTTTTTTTCTTTGTCTGAATTTCTCACTTCCTGTTTCTCCTCAGTAAGCTTACCCCCATCATCTGGCAGGGGGTTCGTTAGCCAGATCAGCTTACTGAGGAGGAACAGGAAGTGAGAAATTCAGACAAAGAAAACAAAGAAAAAAAAACATTTAGAAGGAAATTGAAGGAAAAGTTAAGTGAACCAACAAGGCACTAGCTTAAGAGCCAGTTCACACTGGGGCGACTCGTCAGGCGGCTCAGCCGCCTGACGAGTCATGTCCCATTCTATGCAATAGAACCGTTCTAATAGGAGCGACGCAAGTCACTCAGACTTAGAAAAAGGTTCTTGTACAACTTCGGGGGCGGTTCGGGGCGATTTGCATTGACTTCTATACAGAAGTAATTTTGCTAATCGCCTCTGAAGTTGTCTTCAGGACGACTTTGCAGAGTCGCCCCCGAAGTCGTGCCGCGGCAGTGTGAACTGGCTCTAAAGGAACCTGATTAGAAAATAAGAAATGAACCTTTACAACCTCTTAGGCCCTGTACACACGATCAGTCCAAACTGATGAAAACGGACTGAAGTTCAGTTTCATCGGTTCACCGATGAAGCAGACTGATGGTCTGATGTGCCTACACACCATCAGTTCAAAAACCGATCGAGTCCAACACAACGACGTGCTGAAAAAACAAAGTTCAATGCTTCCAAGCATGCGTCGGCTTGATTCTGAGCATGCGCAGGTTTTGAACCGATGCTTTTGCGTACTAACCATCGGTTTTGACCGATCGGTCAGGCGTCCATCAGTCCAATTTTAAAGCAAGTTCTAAAACTTTGGTCTGAAGGACAAAAGTCTGATGGGGCCCACACACGGTAGGTTTGGACTGATGAAACTGAACTTCAGTCCGTTTTCATCAGTTTGGACTGATCGTGTGTACAAGGCCTTAAACGTGGAATTAACCTGCACTTACAGTCCAAGGTTTTTGCCAAGCTCTGCATACTTGTAGGTTATGAAAAACTTCCCTGCCAAAGCATCCCTTTCCAACACTACAATGCTTGCCATGTCCCTCATTACTCTGCCATTGGCATTAACATCTTTACCAGTGGCGGCTGGTGCTCCATTTTTTTGGGGGGGCACAAACCACACCCCAACCCCACCCCCCCCCCCCCCCAATGTCACTCACAGACAATGTGACCTGCATTTAGACAGAGGGATAGATTGGATAGGACAGATAGATAGATAATTAGATAGATAATTAGATAGATAGATAGATAGATAGATAATCAGACATATAATTAGATAGAGATAGATAGATAGATAGATAGATAGATAGATAGATAGATAGATAGATAGATAATCAGACAGATAATTAGATAGAGATAGATAGATAGATAGATAGATATATAATCAGACAGATAATTAGATAGAGATAGATAGATAGATAATCAGACAGATAATTAGATAGAGATAGATAGATAGATAGATAGATAGATAGATAGATAGATAGATAGATAGATAATCAGACAGATAATTAGATAGATAGATAGATAGATAGATAGATAGATAGATAGATAGATAGATAGATAGATAGATAGATAGATAGATAAGACAGACAGACAGACAGACAGATAGATAGATAGATAGATAGATAGATAGATAGATAGATAGATAGATAGATAGATAGATAATCAGACAGATAATTAGATAGATAATCAGACAGATAATTAGATAGAGATAGATAGATAGATAGATAGATAATCAGACAGATAATTAGATAGAGAGATAATCAGACAGATAATTAGATAGATAGATAGATAGATAGATAATCAGACAGATAATTAGATAGATAGATAGATAATCAGACAGATAATTAGATAGATAGATAGTCAGACAGATAATTAGATAGATAGATAATTAGACAGATAGATAATTAGATAGATAATCAGACAGATAATTAGATAGATAGATAGATAATCAGACAGATAATTAGATAGATAGATAGATAGATAACCAGACAGATAATTAGATAGATAGATAGATAGTCAGACAGATAATTAGATAGATAGATAATTAGACAGATAGATAGATAATTAGATAGATAGATAGATAATCAGACAGATAATTAGATAGATAGATAGATAATCAGGCAGATAATTCTATAGAGATAGATAGATAGATAGATAGATAATCAGACAGATAATTAGATAGATAGATAATCAGACAGATAATTAGATAGATAGATAGATAGATAGATAGATAGATAGATAGATAGATAGATAGATAGATATATAGATAGATAATCAGACAGATAATTAGATAGAGAGATAATCAGACAGATAATTAGATAGATAGATAGATAGATAGATAATCAGACAGATAATTAGATAGATAGATAGATAATCAGACAGATAATTAGATAGATAGATAGTCAGACAGATAATTAGATAGATAGATAATTAGACAGATAGATAGATAGATAATTAGATAGATAATCAGACAGATAATTAGATAGATAGATAGATAATCAGACAGATAATTAGATAGATAGATAGATAGATAACCAGACAGATAATTAGATAGATAGATAGATAGTCAGACAGATAATTAGATAGATAGATAATTAGACAGATAGATAGATAATTAGATAGATAGATAGATAATCAGACAGATAATTAGATAGATAGATAGATAATCAGGCAGATAATTCTATAGAGATAGATAGATAGATAGATAGATAATCAGACAGATAATTAGATAGATAGATAATCAGACAGATAATTAGATAGATAGATAGATAGATAGATAGATAGATAGATAGATAGATAGATAGATAGATAGATAGATATAGAGATAGATAATCAGACAGATAATTAGACAGATAGATAGATAATCAGACAGATAATTAGATAGATAGATAGATAGATAATCAGACAGATAATTAGATAGATAGATAGATAATCAGACAGATAATTAGATAGATAGATAGATAGATAGATAGATAGATAGATAGATAGATAGATAATCAGACAGATAAATAGATAGATAGATAGATAGATAGATAGATAGATAGATAGATAGATAGATAGATAATTAGATAGATAGATAGATAGATAGATAGATAGATAGATAGATAGATAGATAGATAGATATATAGATAGATAGATAATCAGACAGATAATTAGACAGATAGATAGATAATCAGACAGATAATTAGATAGATAGATAGATAATCAGACAGATAATTAGATAGATAGATAGATAGATAGATAGATAGATAGATAGATAGATAGATAGATAGATAGATAGATAGTCAGACAGATAATTAGATAGATAGATAATTAGACAGATAGATAGATAATTAGATAGATAGATAGATAGATAGATAGATAGATAGATAGATAGATAATCAGATAGATAGATAGATAATCAGATAGATAGATAGATAATCAGATAGATAGATAGATAGATAGAGAGAGAGAGAGAGAGACAGAGGGACAGAGAGAGACAGATATAAGAGAGATATAAGAGACAGATATAAGAGACAGAGATAAGAGACTTGTAAAGCATGGCTGTAGGTCGCAGAGCAGGGAGCCCTCCCTCACACACAGGAGATGTGTGTAATGAAGGCTCCAGCACAGATCGGGTGAAGCATGGCCCCCCCTCCACTCTCCATCACAAGCTGACAATACATCCAGCAAGGAAGTGTGGAAGGAGTGGACACTGGACAGACACTGGGTTAAAAGAATAAATAAAGAGTTTTAATAAGAATATTTTACTTACCTCCATGTCCTGGAGCCAGAGAACTGAAACTGAAAGTGACACAGCCACCCGCCCGGGAAAAGCACTGCTCATTTCCTAGCAGTGCAGAAGGAACCAATGTGAGGGGCTGGAGAGACACAGGACCGATGTGATTGGCTGGAGTGGCGTCCTGCACATAGCCACAGAGCTTAAAAAAAAAACTTGCAAATGAAACGTCCTGCTGCAGCATTGGCAGGACGTTTCAATGATGCCTATGCCTCAATATCCCACTGTTCCCGGCGCCCAGAGCCCGCCCCGAACACTTTAAAGGACCTTTTTTTTCTTAAAGGGCCAAAAAAAAAAAATTTTTTTTTTCATTTTTTTTTTCATTTTCTTTTGTTAATGGCTTTGGGGTGGGGGGGGGGGCGGCGCCCAGGCGCCCCCTATGGACGGGCCGCCACTGAATATTCTTTTGGGTTTGACCTTTTCAATCATCTTGATTGGGTAGCCCAGAATGACATAACCACTGTGTGTATACTGTGTATATTTTTTTAAATTACAGGTACTTATATAGCACCCTCAATTTTACGCAGCACTTTACATGCTGTAGATTTGTAATACATCTCAGCCCCTTGCACATGCTGGGATTGTACACTTAGGCCCCGTACACACGGCCGGATCTGTCCGCTGGGATTTATACGCGGATCAGTTCCAGCGGACAGATCCGGTCGTGTGTAGGCCCGAGCGGACATTTCCCAGCGGATAAAAATCCAGCCGACGGATTTCTTAGCATGCTAAGAAATCTATCCGCTGGAATCCAGTCCCTCGGACTTATCCGGTCGTCTGTACAGACTCACCGGATAAGTCCGCCCGATCCCGATCCCTCGCATGCGTCGAAGTGATTCGACGCATGCATGGAAGTATTTACCTTCCAGGGTCGCGCACGTCGCCGCGTCATCGTCGCGGCGACGTCGTGGCCACGTCACGCGGATGTTTTCCGCTGGGATTTTGATCTGATGGTGTGTACAGCCATCAGATCAAAATCCGCCAGCGGACATATCCGATGAAAACGGTCCGCCGGACCGTTTTCATCGGATATCCGCTCGTCTGTACGAGGCCTTAGGTTTACATGCACAGTGTACATTTAGAAAAAAACATTGCTGGGAGGCAGGTAAGATGTCAGCAATGTTTGGTAAATTGAGTTTTGATATGGAGTTGTCCCCACTTTGAAGGTAATATGGCCTCGACCCCTTTGGGGAAGCTTTCCACAAGATTTCGCAGTGTGTCTGCAGGAAGTTATGTCTATTCAGACACAGCAACATTTGTGAAGTCACCTACTAATGCTGGATGAAAGACCCGGCTCACAAACAGTGTTCAAATTGACCCTTAAGGTGGGCTAAGGTCAAGTCTTCATGCAGGCCATTCAAGTTCCTCTACACCAAGCTCATCAAACCATGTCTTTAGGGACATGATTTTGAACACAGAGGTGCATTCAAACTAAAAAGGCCTTCTCCAAACTGTTATCCCAAGCATGCAAGCTCACAATTGTCTAAAAATGTATTTCTATGTTGTAACATTAACAGTATCCTTCACTGAAAATACCTGAACTCAGTTTGGATGGGTGACCACAGAAGACTTTTATAATGTAAATCTTAAAAAAATTATGTTTCATAATTTTCTTTAAAGCCCAAGTGTAGCCAAAACATTTTTTTCTTAATTTTGAATAAAGTGCTGAAGGGGTCTTATCTCACTGAGGTTTCTATGGCCTCCTTGGTTCTGTAGAGGAGACTTCAACTTCCTGTCTCTGTGACCACACTAGAGGTAAAGACAAACTCCCTGGCTACAGAAAGAACAACAAACCTGTCAGGAGTTTTTACCTTTCCCCACTCTGTCCCCAAAAATTATCTGGAATTGTGCTATATCCACTTCCCGATCCGCCTATAGTAAATGTACGTCCTGTTTTTAAATATGGATATCTCGGTAACGGCAGCAGCTGCTGCCACAACCGAGGTATCCATATTTTCTGTGGGCGGCCGTGTAAACGATAATGGCGGTCGCCGCGGCGGATTCGCCGCGAGATCGCCGTTATCGGTGGCGGGAGAGGGCCCCCCCCTCCCGCCGCTTTTCCGCGCCCTCCGCCGCTTACCGTAGCCGTCGGTAGCGGCGGAGGAGATCGGATGCTGCCGCCTGGTGAGTGAGGACTTGAGTGAGGGCAAGATGGCCCCCACCCGTCCTCATAGCTCTGCTGGGTGGAAGTAACGTCAGTCCCGCCCAGTGTCTTAAAGAGACAATTTTTTTGTTGTCATTTTTTTTAAATGACAAATTTTCCTTTTTTTTTTTTTTTCTTGCATTTAAGTCTAAATATGAGATCTGATGTCTTTTTGACCCCAGATCTCATATTTAAGAGGACCTGTCATGCTTTTTTCTATATGTTTACATTCCTTGTAATAGGAATAAAAGTGATCATTTTTTTTTTATTTCAGTGTAAAAAATAATAAAATCAATAAAATTAAAAAAGAAAACAAAAAAAAATTTTTTTAAAGCGCCTCGTCCCGACGAGCTCGCACGCAGAAGCGAACGCATACGCGAGTAGCGCCCGCATATGAAAACGGTGTTCAAATCACACAAGTGAGGTATCACCGCGATCGTTAGAGCGAGAGCAATAATTATAGCCCTAAAGCTACTCTGTAGCTCAAAAAATGCAACTTATAGAATTTTTTAAACGTCGCCTATCGAGATTTTTAAGGGTAAAAGTTTGACGCCATGCCACGAGCGGGCGCAATTTTAAAGCGTGACATGTTGGGTATCATTTTACTTGGCGTAACATTATCTTTCACAATATATAAAATTGGGCCAAATTTATTGTTGTCTTATTTTTTAATTCAAAAAAGTGAATTTTGTCCAAAAAAAGTGCGCTTGTAAGACCGCTGCGCAAATACGGTGTGACAAAAAGTATTGCGATGACCGCCATTTTATTCTCTAGGGTGTTAGAAAAAAATATATATAATGTTTGGGGGTTTTAAGTAATTTTCTAGCAGAAAAAACTGTTTTAGTCTTGCAAACACCAAATCTGAAAAACACCTAAGGTCTTTAAGTGGTTAAAGTTTGGAATTATATATCACAACTGTACCTGTACATCGCTCCCAGTCATAACAGAAGTCGTATCCACAAGCCTCCCTCTTTTTACTTTGGCTAGACAATGATATCCTGTCTCGCATCCAGTTTAGGTTGACATTGTTGCATGGTCCATTATCTATAATATGAAGCCTCTTTCTCCCCAGACACTTCTCAGCTAGGAAACGGCAACCTGGCATAGTGACTTCACTATCACTATCTTGATCGTAAAGGCAGAGATCTTCTGAGTAGTGTCTAGACAAAGAAAATTTGGGTTTAAGACTTTGTACACAATTACATTCAAACCTACAAGAGACATGTTATGTCCTGTTCCCGATTTACCCATTAAAAAAAAAAAAAAAAAATGGGTATCAAATGTTTCTTTAAATATCTTGTCCAACATAAATTCTTTAACATTTGGGAGTCTTTTATTCAAACCATACCAGATGACACCTAACAATCAATTAGACATGTGCACAACAAAAAAAAAAATTGTTTAGTTTCGTCTGGTTTCCGTAGATCCGTAAAGATTCGTAAGACGCACGTTTTCATATTCGGACTCGTTCGTATTTTTGTAACAGTTTTATTTTCGTTGATACTGAATGATTCGTAATTCTGCCTAATTTATTTTCTTTGATTCGAGATTTGAAATTTTGTTAGATAATAATTTTCAATTAATCGGTACACTAGTCGTAATTTAGTAATTGTTACCGTATTTTCCGGCGTATAAGACGACTTTCTAACCCCTTAAAATCTTCTTAAAAGTCGGGGATCGTCTTATACGCCGGTAACCTAACCTTACCTTATCCCAGAATCACGGCCGTACGATTTTTCAAAAGCCGCGCTTCCGACGTCTTCTGTTCCGTGATAGGCGGAAACACTCAGCTTCCCAGGAGGCACTGTGTTCAGTGTCCGCCTATCACGGAGGCCCTCTCGTCCTGTGTTTAGTGTCCGCCTATCACGGAGGCCCTCTTGTCCTCGTGCGAGAGGGCCTCCGTGATAGGCGAACACTGAACACAGTGCCTCCTGGGAAGCTGTGTTTCCGCCTATCACGGAACAGAAGACGTAGAAGGTGCGGCTTTTGAAAAATCGTACGGCCGCGATTCTGCATGTATTGGGATAAGGTAAGGGCACAGTCTGGCATGTAATGGGGCACAGTCTGGCATGTACTGGGGCACAGTCTGGCATGTACTGGGGCATAGTCTGGCATGTAATGGGGCACAGTCTGGCATGTAATGGGGCACAGTCTGGCATGTAGTGACAAGGTCTGGCATGTAATGGTGGCACCGTGAGGCGAGGCATGACTAGTAGGAAGGGGGTAGTCTTATACGGCGAGTATATCCCAAAACCAACATTTTGTCTGGAAAATTAGGGGGTCGTCTTATACGCCCTGTCGTCTTATACGCCGGAAAATATGGTACTTTTGTGAGATTGCCTTGTTTTGTTTTCGTTGATTCGTGTCTACTACCGTGCTTCGAATGGATTCGTACTTTCGTAAATACATCGCGGTCATTCGCAATCTCGTATTTTAGTTTTGTTTTCAACACACGGCTATAGCTTCCTACCGTGCTTCGAATGCATTCGTACTTTAGTGAATAGATCGGCGTCATTTGTAATGATTTGCAATCTTGTATTTTAGTTTTCAGCTATAGCCTCTGCCCCTGTACGCCATTTTGAGAGGGTGTACAGTGCACACACTGTCCCACAAAAATTAAAGGAAATAAAGGAAATGATAATCCTTGTTTAATTTCTAATAGGTCCTGTACTTACTCCCAGTCCACTCCCTCAGTCATGAGACCTGACTCAGTCTCCTCCTCAACTGAATCTAAAAAGATTCAGGAATGCATTGTGACTCAGACACAAAAGAGATAAGCCGATTGGCTAAGATAGTAAGTAAGAGACATCACTCACTACACTGCCAATTCGAAAGAACGATTCGAGAACCCAAATTTACGAACATACAAATTAAAATACAAACATACGAAATTACGAACATACACATTATAAGATACACTTTCTTACACTGTCCATTTAAAAGAACGATTCAAGAACGCGAACAAACAAAATTACGAACATACAAAAAAAAAAATTACGAACACGAATGAAATACGAACATACGAAATTACGAACACAGGATTGAAAATACAGAATGCAAATCATTCGGTATAGATGTCATTTTCGTTCTTTTACTGTTTTGGTGTTTCGTATTTTCGTAAGTTTGTCCATTCGTAAGTTCGTATTTTCGCATGTTCGTTATTTTGCTTATTCGTAATTTCGTAATTTTCGTATTTTGGTTCTTTCAGCTATTCGGATGTTCGAATTGATCCGAATGTACGAATACTAACAAATTTGTATGAAAATCTATTCGTTACGAACCGAATCGCACATGTCTACAATCAATAGCACAATGCTTTTGAAAGACCCAGTGGTATCAAACTAGACTAATAGCTAAAGACCCTCCAACTGAAATCCCACTCCCATATACCTTGTGGCTTGTTGAATGAGCCCCCCCCCCTCTTTTAAAATTGACAGACATAAAAATGTCCACCACCTATGCTCAGTGTTTAATACTAAGTCCTGGACTCTGTGTTATTAGTTTAATCACATGCTGTACTACTAAAGTGACTGTTGAACAATACTGCCTCTTCAGCCAAAGGTTGTGGCCACCCTTAGACCCCTTTCACACTGAGGGCGTATTGCAGGCGCTATAGCGTTAAAAATAGCGCATGCGATCCGCCCTTAAAAAGCCCAAGGGCTTTCACACTGGAACGTTGCGCTAGCAGGACGGTAAAAAAAGTCCTGCTAGCCGCATCTTTGGAGCGATGAAGGAGCGGTGTATACCGCTCCTCCACCGTTGCTGCCCATTGAAATCAATGGGACAGCGTGGCTATACTGCCCGCAATGCGCAGCTTCAGCAGCGTATCGCGGGCGGTTTTAACCCTTTCTCGGCCGCTAGCGGGGGTTAAATGCGCCCCACTATCGGGCGAAATGCGCCACAAATCCGCCCATAGCGTCGGTGGTAAAAATAGCAGCGTTTTATCGCTGACACTATGGGCAGCTCAGTGTGAAAGGGGTCTTAATGTTATATGCATTCTTGTTTAAAAAAAAATAAAATGTAAAAAAAATTAGGGGCATTTTTTTTAACAGACCTAGGAGTTTGAACAATCTTTACCTCAGATTGATACTTTTGAGATGTATGACATAGAAACAAAAATAATTTATTGGTGTTTAGGGTAATTCACTTAGCAGTAAAACATCCCTATTATTTTTTATTATTAAATGAATAATATCTGAAAGGTCATAGTATTATGACCCCCTGCCTAATACTATTTCTGATAACCTTCCAAGGACTAAAGTAGAACATTCATTATGTGACACATACAACAAGGACATAAAAAACCCTGATAGCCCCTCTTGACATAAAAACTGCTTACCAATTAGGAACCCTTGTGATGGCCTGGGTCCGCCTGATTTATGCTGCTTGTGCTCGCTCTTTCCTTCTTTTTTATCCCCCCACCCTTCCACGTACCTTCTTTCTTCCCAGTTTTTTGTTCTTCTTTTCATCTTTGCTTTCTTTTCCTTCTCTCTGATATTGACCGCTGGTTGACTCCAAGCTGACGCCACTTTATTGACCATTATAATTTTTCACTCTATGCCTTTATGGTGACTGTTTTTGTACGTCGTCAACCTGTATACACCCATGCTCAGGTTTAACAATTTCTCTGCTGTATATTTCAATATTTTATTATCTGAACCTTTGTCGGTACGCGGGGCTATGACACAATACTCTTCTGCTATACTATGGTGCTTGTTAATTTGTCAAAGTTAAAAAAAATAACGTAGCGGTCTCCCCGATCTCTAACAACCTGATGGTGACCCCCAGAGTCAGGGTGAGCTGACATTCCTCCTCAGGGTGCAGGTTACTAGGCATGGTGAGTGTAGTGCAAGATGGAAAGATGGGTGCCAGTCACTTTTAAAAATGAACAAAGAGAGTTCTTTTTTTCTTTTAAGAGGAACAGGGGAGAGAGGGTTAGAGCACAGGACACCCTTAGGCAAACATCAATACAGAAAAAGGGCCTTAAGGCCCCTTTCACATTGAGGCGGTTTTCATGCGGTACAGCGCTAAAAATAGCGCTGCTATACCGCATGAAAAAAACTGCCCTGTAGTGTTCAATGTGAAAGCCCGAAGGCTTTCACATTGAAGTGGTGCGCTAGCAGGAGCGCTCCAAAAGTCCTGCTAGCCACATCTTTACCGCGTTATAGGAGCGGTGTGTTCACCGCTCCTATACCGCGCCTTCCCATTGAAATCAATGGGAAAGCGCGGTATTAACCCTTTTTCGGCCGCTCCACGCCTCAATGTGAAAGAGGCTTTAAGCTGATTGCAGCGATCTGTATTTGTAGCGGCTGTCTCCTATAGCAACAACTTCACTCACAGTATCCCCCTGTAGTCACAGTCTCCCACTGGACTTCTTGGACTCTCAGCTACTTCCTGGATCCCTTGAGCTCAACTCACAGCTACCCACTGTATACTTCAAGCTTTACCAACGCTAGCTGCTGGGCTCCTGGACTCACAGCTACCTGCTGAATCCCTCAGGCTTGACTCACAGCTACCCCCTGTACTTATCTCCAAGCTTTGCTCACAGCTACCCACTGTATTCCTGGATGAGTCTCTACTGAAGCTTTCCCATTGTCTACGGCTAGTGAAGCGTCTGCTCTGCTACTTCTTCAGAACTCCATTCCTTCTGCACTTGCCTCCGGCAACAGGAGTGGTCGTCCCTCTGGCAACTGCTTCTCCTTTACCTACGGCAATGATCAGGCTCCCCTTAGGCCAAGCCTCTACACACGTGGTTAGTCCACAGGCTTCAGGCCTAACCCTCTGCTGCTGCTCCACACACATCCACCCGGGCTGAACCCCAATCACCTGACTTCTTCCAAATAAATACCTTATCCCAGCATGCAAAGCGGCCAAAGTAAACTCCTGCTAATTGGCTGAGACAACATATTTACTCATCACCTGAATTCACTGTAATCCATCATCCTAATGCCAAAGGCGGCAGTGCCACCTATTGACAGAAGAGAGAGAGGCTACAAATTAAACTCAAACTTAGGACAGAAACCAGTGGACCAAAGACTACAAATTAGCTAGGCTAGTTACCACCTAGCACAACTAGATTTACTGGCAACCCTGTTTAGGACAAGGGTGCTACAAAAAAAATATTTAAAAGAAAAAAAAAAACCTGATTGCACATTTAACCATTAACTGTTTGCCAACCAGCTGCCGGCTCTGCTGGGCGAGATCACGTAGATATACGTCATCTCGCCGTTCAGCCAATAGGGGTGCACGCGCGCCGCCAGAGGCACACACGTACCCCCTGCTCGCCACTGACGCCGAAGTGCGTGCCCAGCAGGTGCGATTACCGCCGGGCACCCGCGATCGCTCATTACAGAGCGAGAACCGGGAGCTGTGTGTGTGTAAACACACAGCTCCCAGTCCTGTCAGGGGGAGAAATTACTTATCATCTGTTCATACAATGCATGAACAGCGATCTGTCATTTCCCCATGTCAGTCCCACCCCCCTTCAGTTAGAACATACCCAGGGAACATAATTAACCCCTTCCTCGTCCCCTAACACAAAACACAATTAACCCCTTGATAGCACCCTAGTATCAACCCCTTCCCTGCCAGTGGCATTTTTATAGTAATCAATGCATTTTTATAGCACTGATCGTTTTTTTCAAAATTGTCGCTCTATTTTTGTTTATAGCACAAAAACTAAAAACCGCAGAGGTGATCAAATACCACCAAAAGAAAGTTCTATTTGTGGGGAAAAAAAGGACTAGAATTTTGTTTGGGAGCCACGTCGCACGACCACACAATTGTCAGTTAAAGCGATGCAGTGCCGAATCGCAAAAAGTGGCCCGGACATTGACCAGCAATATGATCCGGGGCTTAAGTGGTTAAACTCTGGTCAACTTGCAAAAAATGGTGTAGGGGTGCCCCCATCCTTTTTATATTTAGTATACAATGCTAATTTATTTATCATCATGTACAGTGGTATTTGCTGGTCCTGTACTTCTCACGTAGTTCCATACAGACGGACGGAATTTCCATCGGGAAAAAAGAGAACGTGTTCTCTTTCTAAGTCGTTCGGAATTTCCAAAGAAAAAACTTTGATGGGGCACACACGGTCGGAATATCTGTCTGACTTTTTCCATTGGAAATTCCGATCGTGTGTACGCGGCATTAGCTTCACACTAAAAAGATCACAACCACACAATGCACACAGGGGTTAGAGGCAAAGAGGCTAAAAAAGACCTTTTGCTCACTCAGTACACTTCCATCTCATGAATGAAATGTCAGTTCTAGGTGTATGGCCACAGAGTGGATGATGAATTATAAGTATACAGCACACCGTTCCACCAACTGCACAAGAGCAGCAACATTTAGAACCCAGATAGATTTCTCTGGCAGGCAGGGCAGCAATCTGGAACATTTTCTTCTACACAGAAACAAGTTACTGATGGCCATGTGCCACACCTGGCAGCCTGTTGTCCTAGGTTATGACCTACATTGGCTATGCAGGAATCCTGTTCTCTATCCATTAGACATGTGCATTCGTTTTCGTCCGAATGCATTTTTGTCCGAATTTCAGGTATTTTTGTTATCGTTTTAACAAACGATAACGAAAGCACAGAAGATGAAAAACGAAAGATCCGACATAAACAAATGCTTTATTTTCTTTTTTGTTGCAGTCGAATGAGCCTAACCGTAACTCTATTAGTCCAAGTATATTATTCATAGAGAGAAAAGATTTGACATTATAGAGACATGAAGAAGATTTGACATAGAGAGAAAAGATTTGACATAGAGAGAAAAGATTCGACATAGAGAGACATGAAGATTCGACATAGAGGGACATGAAGATTTGACATAGAGAGACATGAAGATTCGACATAGAGAGACATGAAGATTCGACATAGAGAGACATGAAGATTCGGCATAGAGAGACATGAAGATTCGACATAGAGAGACAGTTTCGTTGCAAAATATTTTAGTGTGCACATGTCTACTATCCATTGCTGCAAAGTAAATGGCAAAGGGTCCAGACTTTTTTTTTGATCGAATCAGCATTTTTCTTAATATTTCAAATAGATTGAATCTTCTTTTTTTTTTTTCTCTATTTGGAAGTATTCTTCACAATGCGTTTTGGAGGATACCGGAGTTTAGTAAAGTTTGTGTTCTTGTGGGCTTTTCTAAAGCGGAAAGGTGCAATGGACAACGGGCTACAGAATCACCAGAGTGAAACATTGAAGTCTCGGGTTCATATATTTAGCCGTCACTGCCATATGTATTTCATGACATAATGTTCCATTATGATGGTATTTCACAAGTTAAAATATTCCAGGCAAGTTGTCATTATGGACAGAAAACATACCTGAAAAAAAAAAAAAAAATTCTGCTCATGCTGGCTTTCTAAATTCTAAGTTGTAGCTAAGAAACTTAAGCCTCGTACACACGACTGAGGAACTCGACGGGCGAAACACATCGTTTTCCTCGTCGAGTTCCTTGTTAGGCTGTCGAGGTTCTTGGCGAGCCAATTTTCTCCATTCCCGTCGAGGAAATAGAGAACATGCTCTTATTTTGGCTCGACGAGATCCTCTACAGTTTCCTCGTCGAAAAGTGTACACACGATCGGTTTCCTCGGCAAAAAAAAAGAAACAGCAAGTTTCTTGCTGGTTTTTGCCGAGAAACTTGGTCGTGTGTACGAGGCCTGAGAAAAGTGAACCTTTTCATTCCACAAACATGTGAACATAGTGGCATCTTCATAATCTGCTTCATCAGGTGTTTCAAATGCAGCCCTGCTTTCACCAAACCATCAGTCTGAAAATGCTTAAAAGCCCTCATTGTCCATCTGCCATTCGTGCCATAACTTCAGAGCCTTATGCCGTAAACGACGGCTACTGCGTGCATGCGCAGGAGTGATGTCATTGTGACTCTGGCCAGTCACAGAGCCGAGAACCCAGATAAGCAAGATGGGTGAAGATGGGAGCGTCTGCAGCTCTGACATCTTGGCACTGGAAGAGCTTCATTTTAAGGTAAGTTTAACATAATGTGCTAGTATGCGATGCACACTTAGCACATTATGACATTACTTTGCAAGTTAAAAAAAAAAAACCTCCAGCAGTTTACAACCGCTTTAAGCATTTGGAGGTTTAAATTATATATAGGGGTTGATTTATTAAAGGCAAATAGACTGTGCACTTGATAAAGTGCAATTGCACACTGCAAGAGCAGTTGCTCCAGAGCTTAGTAAATGAGAAGATGCTCTGCTGACTGCCATCATCCAATCACGTGCCAGCAAACATGCTGTATTTTTTTTATTTTCCTTGCATGCCATTGGGTATTCTTTGCAAAGTGAAGCTTTACCTTATTTAGTAAGCGCTGGAGCAACTGCACTTGCAGAGTGCAAATGTACTTTGTGAAGTGCACCGTCTTTTTGCCTTTAGTAAATCAACCCCTATATACTGCAATTAAATTTGACAGATGGTCTTATTTTTAATGTTTACAATCTAATATAAATTGAATTGTATTCAATTAAAAGCTATATATTTTGTACAACTATTTGTATTGTTTTGTTTTACCTTTCAAGTCCAGACTTTTTTTTTTAACCACTTGCTTACTGGGCACTTAAGCTCCCCTCCTGCCCAGACCAATTTTTAGCTTTCAGCGGTGATGCACTTTGAATGACAATTGAGCGGTCATACAACACTGTACCCAAATTTATTTTTTATCATTTTGTTCCCACAAATAGAGCTTTCTTTTGGTGGTATTCGATCATCTCTGTGGTTTTTATTTTTTGTTAAAAAAAATAAAAAAATTTAAATGATATTTTTTTATATTTTGTTATATTTTGCAAACAGGTAATTTTTCTCCTTCATTGGTGTATGCTGATGAGGCTGCACTGATAGGCACCGATGGGCTGCACTGATAGGCAGCGATAAGGCGGCACTGGTGGGCACTGATAGGCGGCACTGAAGGGCATTAATAGGTGGCACTGGTATGCACTGAGAAGTGGCACTAATAGGTGGCACTGATAGCTGGCAGTGATGGGCACTGATGGGTGGCAGTGATGGGCACTGATGGGTGTCAATAATGGGCACTGATGGGTGTCAATAATGGGCACTGAGGGGCAGCACTGATGAGGCCCTGATTCGCACCAATGTTGGTGGGCATTGGTGGCACTGGCAGGGGGTTTAGATTGGCACACATGAGGCAGATGTGCCTTCTTCCTTTTCGGGACCGATGTCCCTTGCACCTAAGCCGGTTATCGTCTTTTTTTTCTCCTCACGCTGTCGGCGTGAGGAGAAAAAGAATACGATTACCGAGCTTTGTTTGCATCACGTGATCAGCGGTCATTGTCTAAAAGCTGATCACGTGGTACTTGGATCTGTGATCACTCGAGTCTCAGTGAGGAGCGCGCAAAGGGGAGGACGTCTATTGACGATCTGCCGGCAAAGCAGGTCCGCGCTGTAGCCATCATTCGGCTATAGCGTAGACGGGAAGTGGTTTAAAAGTCCCTACAAACATTAATAGTTTTTATGTAAACACTGATGAATTCTAATTTATACCTTCTTGTCCCTGTTATAGGACTAAATACAAACAACTGACCATTGAACATTCATGATTACATGAGTGCTGGCACATCGAAATGCCTGAGTGTGGTCATATAATGTCCGGCCACCCTCTTGTGTGTATGGGGACCTTGAGAAAGTTCTGATCACCTAATGGCTTACTACAAGGACCAGACCATTAGATATATGGTATGTACTGTATATAAATATATATATATATAAATAAAAGGATATGCTGTAAGATATACCCTGTTTCCCCGAAAATAAGACCTACCCCGAAAATAAGACCTAGCGTTATTTTCCAGGAGGGTTGCAATATAAGCCCTACCCCGAAAATAAGACCTAGTTTAAAATGCTTTTAAAATCCTATAATCCTACAGTATTACATAATGTACAATGTGTGTGTTTCTGTAATATAAATGCGGCCAAGAGAGCTCCGGCGGGTTACAGAAGTGTAGAGCGACGCTATAAAGAAGGTTTTTGGCACAATTATATTACAGAAACACACACATTGTACATTATATAATACTGTAATAGAGTGGATTATAAGATTTTACAAGCATTTTAACTCAGTTCACACTGGGGATTCCTGACAGGCAGGGAGGGAGAGGGGAGAGAGAAGACAGCACATTACATGGTAAGACCCACCCCGAAAATAAGCCCTACTGTGCCTTTTGTTGCCAAAATGAATATAAGACCCGGGCTTATTTTCGGGGAAACACGGTAGCAGAGATTGAACACATTACCTACAATCCTCTTCTGGGGACATGCAGACACATTCAGAACCAACTTTCTTTTGACCTGGTTTACAGTTGTCTTGATTCACCTTTGGCAGCTCTGAATAAAACAATACACATTAACATTGCTAGTAAGACTGACACATAACATGCTCAAGATTGTCCTAAAAGGGGAATTCTGGCTTACCATTTTACGATACCATAACCGTGCCTGAACTGTGATTTTGTAGCATGCGCTTTGCTATAGTAAACTGGTCACAAATCTGGGCAATTCAAATTACAAATATGTTTAAATAAATTAAATTTGATCAAATGAAATATGATTAAATGTACATGTAGTGCTCACCCCCCATAAAGCCGATGATTTGTCCCAGATTCTTTTTCCAGTATGTACTACAGCAGCCAGACACTCAGCAACGGCCACTCTTCTGGCTCAGTGAATAGTCTAGGACTTGTCTTTTTTAAAGTTTATTTTTGGATAATTTCGATGGGGCACAGGGAGCTGTGGGATACTCCAGAACGCTGAAACACAGTGTTAGGACATTCTTCTTTCTACAACTACTTTTCAGAACAGCCACTTTAGCAATTGCTCTGGGAAAATACAGCACTGGGACACCATAAGCAGTGTTCCAGGACAGGCAAGCCTTAGGCCTCGTACACACGACCGAGAAACTCGACGGGCGAAACACATCGAGTTTCTCGTCGAGTTCCTTGTTAGGCTTGTCGAGGAACTCGACAAGCTTGCTTTGCGTACACACAGTCAAGCCAAAATCTCCTCGTTCTCCAACGCGGTGACATACAACACATACAACGGCAGGGGAAGTTCGATTCCACTGGCTAAACTCTTGGGGCTGCTTTTGCTAATTTCATGTGTTTGCGTGTTAGATAAAAGTTTGGTAAGAGACATTTGCACTTTTCA
This sequence comes from Rana temporaria, assembly GCF_905171775.1. NCBI lineage: Eukaryota > Metazoa > Chordata > Amphibia > Anura > Ranidae > Rana > Rana temporaria. Next base: position 64,901,799 of record NC_053489.1, read on the forward strand.
GTCTGTTACAGCGTGAAAAATGTGTTATCTCCATTACAAATGCTACTTTTACTCCCGCCTCATACTTTAATCTGAGCAAGCGCGGGTTTCTTAGCATACAGACGTCCGAGTTTCTCGTTGAAGACCAGCCCAACCAGAAACTCGACGAGCCAAATCAGACTCCCGTCGAGAAAATAGAGAACTTGCTCTCTTTTTGTGATTATGTACACACGACCGGTTTCCTCGGAAAAAAAATATCTCCCAGCAAGGTTGATGCTGAGAAACTCGGTCGTGTGTACGTGGCCTTCTCGGCAAAAACCAGCAAGAAACTTGCTCGGAGATATTTTTTTGCCGAGGAAACATTGTGTGTACATTTTCGTTGAGGAAACTGTCGTGAAACTCGACGAGCCAAAAAGAGAGCAAGTTCTCTATTTCCTCGACGGAAATGGAGAAACTTGCCTTGTCGAGTTCCTCGACAGCCTAACAAGGAACTCGACGAGGAAAAAGATGTGTTTCGCCCGTCGAGTTCCTCGGTTGTGTGTACGAGGCTTTAGTATTAGCACACCAGGAGCTAAGAGAAGCCACAGTCTCCCAGATCCTGCACTCAGGTCTGTGCTCACATGTTCTTGACAACTTGGATTCCTCCCTCCAGTGTCAGACAGACATGTCCTTAGTTTAATTTCCAGACCAGATCCCTGGTGAACTCCCCTACTAGCTGCAAAGGATTCTAGCAGTATAGGCCCCCAGCTTTGTCACAGCTGGAACCTGGATGAAAGCAGGTAGAATATGTAGCTGGGCCACCCAGAAGGGCAGCAGCCTGTCAGGCTGGGAAATTCTTCTCCTGGACAAGAACAGGACAGTTCTAGGCTTTCTGTTAATTATGCTCACTCCCAGCCACCATCTGGGCACCCTCTCCCAGGGATTGGCGAGATGACATAAATATTCAGCTGCTGATTTTCTTCATCCAGTCCACTAATTTCTAGAACTATGCAGAAGACAGGGGGAAGTAGTCACATCCACAACCAGTGAAACCCAGAGCAGATAGGAGCAATCACACACTGCTCCACTGAGTACAGAAGAGGAAAATAACAAAATTTACATAAACAATCTAGCAACCTATTGTGGAGGGTGCTGTAAAAAGAAAAAGTAGATCCAGCAATAAAGGCACTATCTTGACTTTTCCTCTAAAATTCTTGCCTTCTCATACCTTCCAAGTATCTTGGTCAAGGATGCTGTCTTTAAAAATAGGACCAATAAAAAGTTAATAGATGCAGAAGCAAGATGGAATGATAGAAGCAAGGGGGTGACAAAACTCAACTTTTACTAGAAAGGTGAAGATTTGCATTTTAATTATTTTGACAGCCTGTATCTTTGGACCCATTGATCATTTTGACATGTGGTTATCATTGAAGGGAATCTCTGCCTATGCATTTTCCATAAATGTTCAGTTTGAATTTCCCAGGTTTATGACTGCTTTACATTATAATTTTGTAATGTTACTGAGTTTATTAAACTCTGCTAAACTCTGTGGACCAGATCCACGTAGTGCGTCGTAATTTTAGGCAGGCGTAGCGTATCGTAGTTACGCTACGCCGCCGCTACTTTGAGAGGCAAGTGCTGTATTCACAAAGCACTTGCCTCTAAAGTTACGGCGGCGTAGCGTAAATCTCCCGGCGTAAGGGCGCGGAATTCAAATGATGAACAGGGGGGCGTGTTTTATGTAAAATAAGCTTGACCCCACATAAATGACGCTTTTTTCGTACGGCGCATGCACGTGCATGCTCAGTATCACATCGAATTTTCGAATTAAATTACGCCCGCTCAATGCCTAGACGACGTGAACCTAATTTACGCAAAGCCCTATTCACAAACAATTTACGCAAACGACGTAAACGACAGAAAATTTGACGCTGGCCCGACGTCCATACTTAACATTGCGTACGCTTAATAGAGCAGGGGTAACATTACGCCGAAAAAAGCCTTACGTAAACGACGTAAAAAAATGCGCCGGGCGGACGTACGTTTGTGGATTGGCATATCTAGCTAATTTGCATACTCGACGCGAAAATCAACGGAAGCGCCACCTAGCGGCCAGCGTAAATATGCACCTTAGATCCAACTGCGTACTAAGACGTACGTCAGTCGGATCTAGCCCAGTTTCAGGCGTATCTTGTTTTGTGATTTTAGCTGAAAATGGCAAATGTAAAAATCCATATGCAATATTTCCTATCGGCTTGACTGGAAATAATAAAGGCCAGACATGCCTTGGATGCACAGTTTAGAGAGAGGGCACTAGAGCGGAGTAAAGCCTCGTACACACGATAGGTTAACCAGAGGACAACGGTCTGAAGGACCGTTGTCATAGGTTAACCGATGAAGCTGACTGATGGTCCGTCACGCCTACACACCATAGGTTAAATAACCGATCGTGTCAGAACGCGTAGACGTAAAACACAACGACGTGCTGAAAAAAACAAAGTTCAATGCTTCCAAGCATGCGTCGACTTGAATCTGAGCATGCGTGGGTTTTTTAACCGATGGTCGTGCCTACTAACGATTGGTTTTGACCTATCGGTTAGGAATTCATAGGTTAATTTTAAAGCAAGTTTTTTTTTTTTAACCTATGGTTAAATAACCTATGGGGCCCACACACGATCGGTTTTGACCGATGAAACCGGTCCTTCAGACTGTTGTCCTCTGGTTAACCTATCGTGTGTACGAGCCCTAAGATGCCCTCTCTCCAAAAGATGGTCAACGCTAGGACCTCAAATTGGTTGATCTCTAACATGTATGATTATATAAGAAGGGCAGAAATAGGGGGAGGTGCAGAGCTCCCGAGTAAGGGAAAATGGGAGGAGGATATTGGACAAATAACTGAGGAGCAATGGAGTCGAATCTTGAAATTGGGGCCTACGGTCTCATTATCACCCACACAGATTGTATTATTTCTGGTACATAGATCATATTATACTCCTTTAACAAAAAATTATTTAAGATGTGAAGATGTAAAGGGAGACCTGGTGCACATGATCTGGAGATGCCCTGAATTATACAGATATTGGAATGAGACAGTTAACAAAATAAATCCAGTTTTTGGGACATCTCTAGACAGGCTAAGACGTGTATTGGGGCAGATAGAAAGGAATAGACTGCCGGGAGATATACAGAGCGCAATAATTAGATGCTTGTTTCAAGCAAGAAAGTTGATTGCACAGAAGTGGCAAGCAATAGACCCCCCCCCCTGACAATGGGAGAATGGATGAATGTTATAACATGTATATATAGTAAGAGGGGAAATATAAAGAAATATGAGAGATTGTGGAAATCATGGTTAGAGGTGGAGTTACCCCAGTTATATGGAGATGGGTGTGGATGGGGGGGGGGGGGTGAATGAGGGATGGCAATAAGTGATGGGAGTGAAAAAGTGCGGGAGGTATGTGAATTTTGGGGATTTTGGGGGGAGGAGGGAGGGAGGGATAGGGGTAAGATGTATTTTTGTATTGTTTAGTATAAGTTCAATAAAAAGTATCTGATTAAGAAAAAAAAAAAAGAAAATGGCAAATGTAAAAGCCCATATGCAGTATTTCCTATCTGCTTGACTAGATTATTATTATTTTGTTTAATTATATTTCTTGACCAAAATACATAATGATGAAAATATACAAAACATATTACTGTACACTTCCTTTTTACCTTTTTCGCAGTCCAGTTCCCCCTGAATAGGTGGACTCCACTCGTAGTTGCTTCCACATGTGTAGCGAGTTTCACCAGTGACAGTAAAGCCGGAAGGGCAGCTTAAATTAATCACTTCACCAACTTTATAATCTGACTTAAATCGGGATATTGAAACATCAAGAGTGGCTGCTGGTCTAGGACATGTTGTTCCTGAAAAAGAACAAGTTTTGAAAATTATTAATAACTGATGAAAGGGTGCCTCTTGGTGTAAATGACGAGTCAGCTTGGAGTTGTACATGAAGGGGAGAGACACTCATGGGGGACATACCAGACAAGTTTTCACCTTTATCAGTGTAGAAGAGAAAAACACACAGTATATGTTAAAGTGATAGTAAACCGTATCCAAAAAACAAATAAACATATCGACTGACTCACGCAGTTATATACTGTGGCAGAATGGCTCCCCTGGGCGAAATCCCGTACGGATGCGTCCTTCTCTTTTTTGGCCACCAGAGGGCCGAACCCGATGCGCGTGGCCGGCAGCCACTATCGTGCATGAGCGCCAGCATGGGGATTTGTGTGTGTAAACACACAAATCCCTGTGCTGTCAGGGAAGAGGAAACATATAATTTCTTCTTACTAAGCAGGAAAAAATATATGTCTCCTCTCCTAGTCACTGCCATCCCCACACAGTTGGAACACACTGAAGGAACACGCAGTTAACCCCTTGATCGCCACCCCTAGTGTTAACCCCTTTCCTGACAGTGACATTTACACAGTAATATAGTGCAATTTTATAGCACTGATCACTGTATAAATGCCAATGGTCCCAAAAAAGTGTAAAGTATCCAATCTGTCCTTCGCAATATGGCAGTACCGCTAAAAATTGCAGATCACCGCCATTACTAGTATAAAAAATAATAATAATAAAAATTTCCGTAAATCTTTCCCATAGTTTGTAGATGCTATAACGTTTGCGCAAAACCAATCAATGTACGCTTATTGCGATTTTTTTTTACCAATCGTTCAGGGAAGGGATGGTTCCAAGCACCCTCAAGCAAGGCATAATAAAACCCCTCCTAAAGAAACCCAACCTCGACCCTAAAGACCCAAACCATCGCAGACCGGTAACAAGCCTGAACACCATCTCCAAGATCATGGAGAAAGCAGTAGTACAACAGCTTCAGCCCCATCTTGACGACCACAAACTACTAGATGCCCTACAATCAGGTTTTCGCCCAGGCCACGGCACAGAAACGGCTCTCCTCAAGATATGGGATGACGCTCTCGAAGCAGCAGATGACGGAGAATCCTGTCTCCTAGTGCTGCTGGACCTTAGTGCAGCCTTCGACACGGTAGACCACAACATATTGCTCACGCGACTCAAGGAAGTAGCAGGAGTCTCTGACGCGGCCCTACCGTGGTTCGCATCTTTCCTAGAAAATCCCGCAAGGATCACCCCTCTCACCCGTACTCTTCAACATCTACATCCGCCCGCTCCTCAAAATCATCAGCAAACAGGACCTGTGCTACCACTCCTATGCGGACGACGCGCAGCTGTACCTTCGAATCACCAACAAAAAAGACCAATTTCATGAACTAGGAAAATGTCTTACACTGATCGACAATTGGATGACGGAAAGCTCCCTCAAACTCAACGGATCAACGGATCCAAAACAGAGCTACTTACCCTTCATGCAAATAGGAAATCTATATCCAGGACCACATGGACACCACCCACCATCCTCGGACAAACCATCGCGCCAAGCAATAAAGTCAAAAGTCTCGGAGTCATCTTTGACGCAGACATGACGATGGATGCACAAATAGGATCAGTCGTCAGCGGTTCTCATCATCTGCTCCACATGCTACGTAGACTCATCCCGGAAGAGGACACAGCAGTAGTGGTTGGAACAATCATCAACTCACGACTCGACTACGCAAATTCACTCTATTTTGGACTACCGAAATACCAGATTTCACGTCTACAAGTCGTCCAAAACACGACAGCCAGACTGGTAACTGGTAAAAAGCCGTGGGAACCAATCTCCCCGGCCTTGAGGTCCCTCCACTGGCTGCCCGTACAAGACCGGGTGACATTCAAGACACTCTGCCTCACCCACAAATGTACACAGGGTAAAGCTCCTCAATATTTAAGCGAGAAAATAAAACCCTACGTCACCAAGCGCGTGCTCCGATCAACCAACCAAAACCTTCTCCAAATCCCCAAATCTCACTACAAATCTAAGGGAGAACGTAGATTCTCGGTCCAAGGACCACGGCTCTGGAATGCTCTACCCACGACCATCCGCTTGGAAGAAAACCATCGGGTTTTTAGGAAAAAACTGAAGACCCACCTCTTCTGAAAGACCTGTACAACTCTGGATGCCAAGCGCCTTGAGGCGATTAAGTTCGCATTTGTTGCGCTATATAAGTTTCTCACTCACTCACTCATAATATGTAGAAGAATACCGTATATATCGACCTAAACTGAGGAAGATTTTTTTTTTTTTGGGGGGATATTTATTATAGCAAAAAGTAAAACATTTTGTTTTCAAAACAGATTTTTCTTGTTTATAGCGCAAAAAAAAAAAATGCAGAAACCAACGGAAAGCTTAATTTGTCGGAAAAAAGGACGAAATTTTGTTTGGGTACAGAATTGCATTTACAGTGCCTATAGATAAAAATCATACATGGGAGTTTACTCCCACTTTAAAAAAGAGGGGAATTGAGACATGTCTTCGAAAGTGTTTAATGCAGTATCTGATGTGTAAAGGGAAAAATAAAGATGGACTGGTAGAACTGCCGAGGATCTCGTCGGGCCAAAAAGAGAACATGTTCTCTATTTCCTCATTGGGCAATGGAAAAATTTGGCTCGCCGAGATCCTCGGCGGCTTCACAAGGAACTTGACGAGCAAAACGATGTGTTTTGCCCGTCGAGTTTCTCGGACGTGTGTACGGGGCCTAAGTGCCGGTTCACAGTACAGCGACTTGGGATCCGACTTGTGTCGCCCCAAGGCGCGCGACATGAGAAATTCCATTGAAGTGAATAAGAGCCGCCTTAAAGCGGAGCTCTACCCTAAAAATGGACTTTCTATTAACAGCTTGCCTTTAATGTAAAAATAAATAAAATAAAAAACTTCTATCTGGCTGTTACTAGGCAGTATTCATAATCTGCCTAGTTCCTGGTTCTAGGTGGTTCGACTTCCTGTACTAAGACCCCATTGCCTCCTGAGAAATGTTGACACTCATTTCCCATGAGTCTCTGGGCATTACTGTGCCTACAAAAAGCCCAGCATGCACCTCCCCCTGAGAACCAGGAAGAAAAAGGAACTGGGCTTCACATGCCCACACATATGATGGATACGGCCACAACATGAGCTGGAGGATATAAGGCAAGTGTCTGCAATGATTTCTGGAATGACTGGGGAGCTATTTATATGTTTTAGGGACTATTTATTGTGATTAATTTTAGCTTGCAAAAAAAAAAAAAATTATGCGGAACCCCGCTTTAATGCACACTACTGAAGTTGCTCCGACTTCAGAAAAGGTTCCCCCCCCCCCCCCCGCTGTATTTATTGTGCTTCCTGGTGACAGTGCCTCCTTAATAGTTTAAAATTATATTTTTGTAACAAGTATGTTATCTTTAGCATTGAAGTTTTTCCTGTATGGTGAGCCTCATTCACTTTTATATAAATTAATTCATTTTACTTTAACTATAAACTGTAATGCCGCGTACACACGACCGAGGAACTCGTCCTAAATGAAACATCGTTTTCCTCGACGAGTTCCTTGTCAGGCTTGTTGAGAATCTTTACAAGCTTTCTTTGCGTACAAACTGTCAAGACCAAATCTTGTCGTTCTCAAACGCGGTGACGTTCAACACGTACGATGGGGAAGTTCGATTCCACTGGCCCAACCCTTGGGGCTGCTTTTGCTAATCTCATGTTACTGCGTGTTAGTAAAAGTTTGGTAAGAGACAATTTGCACTCTTCAGTCTGTTACAGCTTGACAAATGTGCTATCTCCATTACAAACACTACTTTTACCGAAGGTGCGCTCCCGTCTCATACTTTATTCTGAGCATGCGCGGGTTTCTAAGCATACACACAAACGTGTTTCTCGTCGAAAACCAGCCCGACGAGGAACACGATGAGGACATTGAGACTCCCGTCGAGGAAAAAGAGAACTTGTTCTCTTTTTTTCTCGTCGAGTTCCTCGACAGTTTTCTCGATGAAAAACGTACACACGACCGTTTTCCTCGGCAAAAAAGCTCTGCCACCAAGTTTCTTGGTGGATTCTGTCGAGGAAAACGGTCGTGTGTACGAGGCCTAAGTCATGGATTAATGAAATGGCAGTAAAACATGTACAATGTAAGTCTTTCTACCCTGGTCTAAATTTCCATATAAATGAATACAATAAATCCTGGACAAGAGAATAAAGCACTTACTAACACACTTGACATCTTCCTGCTTCCATGTTCCATCTGGAAGACATCTCACGAATTGATACCCAGATAGTTCATAGCCGGAGAAGCACATTATTTCAATCTCCTCTGCAACTTTGTACCACCTCTTTTCATTCTATCCATAAAAAAATATTTAAATTCAATGAATGTATTATTTTCTACATTAGTTACTTATTTGTTATGCATTATATTATTTTTAACATTTATTATTTTTTATTAAATATTATTTTTTATTACTAACATTAAGGTAACATTTAAGGTCATTACAGAGGATAAGGGGGCACTCTTTATGTCTGGAGGAAAAAAGATTTAATCTCCAAATATGGAAAGGCTTTTCACAGTAAGAGCTGTGAAAATATGGAATAGACTCCCTCAAGAGCTGGTTCTGCCCAGCCCAGTAGATTAACAAAAAGTGTGGGATATCCCACGCTACCTTATAGGTAATGATATGTGGCTTGTCTTGTGATGGGTGGCTGCATACAACCTAATTGTGTTCCCACAATGTTAATCAAAAAATGAGAGTGTAAGTTGTTGCGCCTAGTGCCCTTAGTAGTGTCATCACAGCCACAGGACCTGCTGATAGGACACAGTGGGAGCCAATCAGCGGGTCCTGTGGCCACAATGGCCGTCGTAACCTGCCGATCGTTCACAAGAGAGACGGATCAGTGGACTCTAAATTGTAATGTTTGGTTGTGTTTGTGGACTTCACCTGTTTATATATTCACCCAACATTGGTTGTGGTCACCATTATCACTTTTTCAGTACAGTGACTATTTATTTATTCATTCACTGATTTACTTAATGAGAAACTATTGTTTATATTGGATCACTAGCGCTACATTTTTTCTTTATACCACTGTTCAATTTTTGTCACAATGTTGTGTAGCAGCTGTTCCTTAGTTTAATTTTTAATTTTGATAAGCGCAATATTTCCCCCCCTTTCCTTCGGATCAGTGGTGTGCCGATGTAGACAAAGCACACCACTGATCTGTTAGTGAGAAAAATTGAGAGATCTTGTTTCAGCTAAGCTGAATCATGATCTTTCCTTTCCTCCAGTGTCATACTTCACCCTACAGTTAAAAACACCTCCCAGGGAACACATTTAACCCCTTGATTGCTCCCTAGTGGTAACCCCTTCCCTGCCAGTGCCATTTATACAGTGATCAGTGCATCCCGACCGTGTGAATTGACATACACTTTAATTTTTCATGGTGTAAATGGGGACACGACAGCAGTGTGTTCTTTGCCCTCCTACTTCTCAATGCACAATGTTGGTAGGTATGCCTGCTGTGTTAAGGTATTGTCCACTTGAGGCTGGATTATAAAACTTTAATTTACTTTACAAATAATTCATTTTAAATCTAAAAAAATTGATAGATTATCTTACCACAAATAGTCCATTCTCTGGTGGCTCTGGCTTGGGACATCCACTGTCTGGATCTGGATGAGTTTGGTCCACTTCCTTTTTGTCCTCATCATCGTTAATGCACAGAGCTCCTCTAGATAAATAATAAAACGCATACTATTAAATATTAACCATAAAGTTTATCTATAGACAAAACTTTTTTAGTTCTAGATTTTACAGACATTTATTGAATAAACCAACAAAACTATAAAAAACACTATTGTGCTACAACTGTACTTATTCCACCAACAACCCCTTAAAGTGGGAGTAAACTCCCTTGGTTGATATCTACCTATAGGTATGTCTATAATAAGGTTTACCTATAGGTAGTGTAAACATCTCCTAAACATGAACCGTTTAGGAAATATTTACTGTACATTCAGCCAGTGACATCATTGGAGTAACGTCATCGTGGCTCCTGCCAGTCACACAGCCGGAGTCTGCAAACCTGGAAGGAAGATGGGTGAAGATGGATTCGCCTGCAGCTCTGACATCTTGGCGCTGGAAGGGCTTCGTTTTAAGGTAAATTTAACATAATTCTTTTGTTATGAGATTACTTTGCAGGGTAAAAAAAAAAAAAAAAACACCAGTGGTTTACTACTGCTTTAATCAAGAGCTGCTGCAGCCACCAAAATGTGTTCCCACATCAACCTAGATGGAAGCAAATAAAAAAAGTGTTTCTCTGCTCAAACTAAATCATCCCAAAAATATTTGTGTCTAATTAAAAGCCAATATATATTCATGAAAATACTCATAAATAGACATAACGCATAAATGCAAACAAAAAACAATGTCTATCACAATACTCATGTAATCAGTGCAGCAAACACAATAAGAATTTTCACCAGTGTTGTTAGTGTTAATACAACACTAGTACAATAAATATACTATAAATGATGTGAAGATCACAATATATGAAAAACAATCTTAATGCAATATGGTAAAAATCTAAAATAAATGTGCAACATAAAGGTCCATAAAACAGATAAATAAGTAGGACATGCAGGCTGCGTCATCGGGTGGCCCCACCCCTTAGGTGAGGACCTGTTTTTTTTTTTCATGACGGCAGTGGCGGCGTTCATCATGATTAACTCTGGATTTACTTGGGGAGTGGGGGGGGGGCATTGTTTTTGTTTTTCTTTTAATAAAGGAATTGTCAAAAACTGGTTGTGTTTTTATTCATTTTTGACACTTTTTTGATGAATGAGTAGTGGTATATACCCCATACTCGTTTACATGGGGGGGCCGGGATCTGAGGGCCAGGGTTGTGGGGCAGAGGCCCTTGTCCCCATCAACATAGGGACAATGTACTTTGGGGGCGAATTTGGTAATTGTTTTAAATTTTGGCATGGGGGGTCCATGCTGTTTCTTTACTTTATTTTTCATTCTTTTTTTACATTCAGCTGTCAGTGGGGAAACCCGCTAAAAGCTGATGATTGGTTGTTATTGGTTGTTACGGACGCAGTGGTCGGCTTCCCGGCTTGCTCCTTAACAACCAGCTATTCTTCACACAGAATTCAGATCCTGCCAATACATTTTCAACCGATTCTTGTTCAAATCGTTCCGAAAATGTTGAATTCTTTAGAAAATGAAAAAAATATATTAAACTAAACAAATTCCAAAATGAATTCATGAAACTAAATTAGTAACATAACAAATGTATCTGAAAAGGAACATATTTTTGCATTTTGCACATGTTTATGCCACAGTACATAACCTGCAGCAGGCGACACGTGCTGTCACTGTAACATACATGTACATCATGTGCCTGTTCTGAGTTAAAGGGCGCACAGCGTGCCCCCTGCGATACTTGGGGCCCGGTATGCCCCCTGCGATACTTGGGGCCCGGTATGCTAGGCAATGCAATCATATGGTCACAATATCAGTATGTTACCCATGCTGTGATTGGCCCACGGCCTTGAAAGAGTATTCATACCCCTTGAAATTTTCCACATTTTGTCATTGCACAACCAAAAACGTAAATGTATTTTATTGGGATTTTATGTGATAGATCAACATACAGGTCAAGTGGCACATAATTGTAAAGTGGAAAGAAAATGAGAATTTCTTTTGCAAATAAATATCTAAAAAGTGTGACATGCATTTGTATTCAGCCACTTTACTCTAATACCCCTTACTAAAATCTAGTAAATAGAGTCCACTAGTGTATAATTTAATCTCAGTATAAATACAGCTGTTCTGTGAAGTCCTCAGAGGTTTGTTAGAGAAAATGAGTGAACAAATAACATCATGAAGCTCAAGGAACACACGAGACAAGTGAAGGATAACGTTGTGAAAAAGTTAAAAGCAGGGTTAGGTTGTAAAAAAAAAATTCCAAGCTTTGAACATCTCACGGAGCACTGTTCAATCCATCATCCGAAAATGGAAAGAGTATGGCCGACTGCAAACCCACCAAGACATGGCCGTCCATCTAAACTGACAGGCCAGGCAAGGAGAGCATTAATCAGAGAAGCAGAAAATAGGCCCATGGTAACTCTGCAGCAGCTGGAGAGATCCACAGATCAGGTGGGAGAATCTGCCACAGGACAACTATTAGTAGGGATGAGCTCCGCGTTCGATTCGAACGTATGTTCGACTCGAACATCGGTCGTTCGATCGTTCGTCGAAACTCGAACAAAACGGGTCGTTCGCGCCAAATTCGAGTGACGCAAAACGTCCCATAATTCACTGGGGCGTTGAGCGCTGATGATTGGCCAAGCATGCTGTATGTCCCGCATGCTTGGCCAATCACAGCGCTCAAAAAACGAAGAGCCATAATTGGCCAAAGCCAGGGTGGCTTTGGCCAATTATGGCTCAGGGGGATTAGTACACGCCCCCCACTATAAAAGGCAGCCTGCACGGCTGCCTAGTGTAGTGTGTTGGCGGTTCTAGAGAAGATCAGTCAGTCAGACAGAGAGAGATAGAGAGATAGAGACACAGTGTCTTAACCAGATAGATAGATAGATAGATAGATAGAGAGTAGGAAGTGTAGTCAGTATAGTTAAAAGTACAGTTTGTAGAGAATATATTCACATCCTTAGGCGTTGTCAATATATTTATAAACTGTACAGCTCAGCTAGTTTATCTATCAGGCAGGAGATTGTTCTACATGCAGCGCTCTAACGTGTTGTATTGCCTGCATTAGGGATTTACTTTAAATATAATTATTCTGTGTTATTTAACGTGTGCTAGTTAATTGCACACACAGACGCATTACCTGTTACTGCACGTGTGCAATTTATTTGCACAGAAGCGCAGTCGCTGTTAATGCAACTGGGCTATTGAATTGCACAGAAACGCAGTCGCTATTACTGCGTGCGTGCTGTTTAATAGCAACTAAAGGCAGTTGGTGTCACTGCGTGCGTGCTGTTAAATCGCATTTGACCGCAGTCGCTATTACTGCGTGCGTGCTGTTTAATAGCAACTAAAGGCAGTTGGTGTCACTGCGTGCGTGCTGTTAAATCGCATTTGACCGCAGTCGCTATTACTGCGTGCGTGCTGTTTAATAGCAACTAAAGGCAGTTGGTGACACTGCGTGCGTGCTGTTAAATCGCATTTGACCGCAGTCGCTATTACTGCGTGCGTGCTGTTTAATAGCAACTAAAGGCAGTTGGTGTCACTGCGTGCGTGCTGTTAAATCGCATTTGACCGCAGTCGCTATTACTGCGTGCGTGCTGTTTAATAGCAACTAAAGGCAGTTGGTGTCACTGCGTGCGTGCTGTTAAATCGCATTTGACCGCAGTCGCTATTACTGCGTGCGTGCTGTTTAATAGCAACTAAAGGCAGTTGGTGTCACTGCGTGCGTGCTGTTAAATCGCATTTGACCGCAGTCGCTATTACTGCGTGCGTGCTGTTTAATAGCAACTAAAGGCAGTTGGTGTCACTGCGTGCGTGCTGTTAAATCGCATTTGACCGCAGTCGCTATTACTGCGTGCGTGCTGTTTATTAGCAACTAAAGGCAGTTGGTGTCACTGCGTGCGTGCTGTTAAATCGCATTTGACCGCAGTCGCTATTACTGCGTGCGTGCTGTTTAATAGCAACTAAAGGCAGTTGGTGTCACTGCGTGCGTGCTGTTAAATCGCATTTGACCGCAGTCGCTATTACTGCGTGCGTGCTGTTAAATCGCATTTGACCGCAGTCGCTATTACTGCGTGCATGCTGTTTAATAGCAACTAAAGGCAGTTGGTGTCACTGCGTGCGTGCTGTTAAATCGCATTTGACCGCAGTCGCTATTACTGCGTGCTGTTTAATAGCAACTAAAGGCAGTTGGTGTCCTTGCGGCTATTTTGTTACTTTACACTTGAGCCAAGTCGCTCTTACTGTGTGGTTGCTGTTTAATACCATCTGAAAGCAGTTGGTGTGACAGCGACTATTTTGTTACTTTACACTTGAACCAAGTCGCTCTTACTGTGTGATTGCTGTTTAATACCATCTGAACGCAGTCGGTGTGACAGCGACTATTTTGTTACTTTACACTTGAGCCAAGTCGCTCTTACTGTGTGGTTGCTGTTTAATACCATCTGAACGCAGTTGGTGTGACAGCGACTATTTTGTTACTTTACACTTGAGCCAAGTCGCTCTTACTGTGTGGTTGCTGTTTAATACCATCTGAACGCAGTTGGTGTGACAGCGACTATTTTGTTACTTTACACTTGAGCCAAGTCGCTCTTACTGTGTGGTTGCTGTTTAATACCATCTGAACGCAGTCGGTGTGACAGCGACTATTTTGTTACATAACACCTGAACGCATAACTATGGCTGGAAGGACAAAGAGAGGCAGAGAGTCACGAGGGCAAGCAGGCTCTGCATCTAGAGGTAACGCTGGTGATGGATGTGGTGCATCCTCTTCAGCACGTGGCCGTGACCGCTCGTCCTTCTTTTCGGGAGCTGGCCGTGTTGAGCCTCAACATGCTGAGAAATTAGTTGAGTGGATGACCAAGCCGTCCTCATCCTCCTCATCCTCTCTCACACAGACTGATTATAGTTTGTCTGGCAAAGCAGCTGCCAAGGCGTCCTCTACCCTCTGCACAATGGGATCACACAATCCTTCCCTAGTCCCACCGTGTCCTCCTGAGGAGTCCCCCGAACTGTTTCAACACAGTGTTGGGTACATGCTAGCTGAAGATGCACAGCGTTTTGAAGACTCCGATGACGGAACACTGATAGAGGAAGGCATTGATGTGAGCCCAGGGAGAGGGGGTGGCCGAGAGGGACAACAATCTGGGAGTGATGTTCCCCCAGCTGGAGCATACTGCCAGATTGTCGCCAGTGATGATGAGGAGGGAGGGGATGATGAGGTCATTGACTCTACCTGGGTGCCTGGTAGGAGAGAGGAGGAGGAGGAAGAGGACGAGGCACAGGCACATCTTCAAAGAGGCAGGAAGCCCTCCAGGGGTCAGCTTAAGGGCAGTACACCAACTGCATTACGTGGCGCTGCTGTGTCTCAACGGTACAGCAAAAGTTCTTTGGTGTGGGCCTTTTTTGAAACCTGTCCATCAGATGCTACCTTTGCTGTTTGCAACATATGTCTCAAGCGTATCTCGCGTGGCCAAAACATCACCCGCTTGGGCACCACATGCTTGTCCAGACATATGTCGACCTGCCATGCAGCTCGTTGGCAGGCATACCAGAAAGACCCACACCAAAGACCAAAGCGGTCCTCCCCTTGCCCTTCTGTGACCTCAAACCCCACTAGACCCCTAGTCCTCTCTGCAGCCTGCACCGAAGGTGTAGAAATAGGTGTGTCACAACGTAGTAGTGGTAGTACATCCGGCCAATCTACTGATATTACCAGACAAATTTCCCTGCCCCAGCTGCTGCAGCGCCGAAAGAAGTACGCTGCCAGCCATCCACATGCCCAGCGGTTGAATGCTAGCTTAGCAAAATTGCTAGCACTTCAACTGCTACCTTTTCAGTTGGTAGATTCTGCCCCCTTCCGTGAGTTTGTGGAATGTGCAGTACCTCAGTGGCAAGTACCCAAACGCCACTTTTTTTCACGGAAGGCGATTCCGGCTCTCTACCGGCATGTGGAAGGCAATGTCCATACCTCGCTGGACAGGGCGGTCAGTGGTAAGGTGCATCTTACCGCTGACTCATGGTCCAGCAGGCATGGACAGGGACGTTACCTGTCTTTTACGGCCCATTGGGTGACTCTGCTGGCAGCTGGGAAGGACGCAGGTCAAGGCACAGTAGTTTTGGAGGTTGTTCCACCACCACGCCTCCAAAACACTACAACTGCTTGTGACACACCTCTCTCCTCCACCCCCTCCTCTTCTTCTTCCTCTGTGGCTTCTTCCTGTGGTGATGTTGGCTCAGAACCAGCCGTGCTCCGTAGGCGTACGAGGGGCTACGCAGGAATGCAGGCCAAGAGATGCCATGCGGTCCTAGAGCTGGTGTGCTTGGGAGACAGGAGCCACACTGGGGAAGAGGTTCTTTCAGCTCTGCAGGGGGCAGGCTCAGAGGTGGTTGACGCCACGCCAGCTGAAGCCTGGAATGGTGGTCAGCGATAATGGCACCAACCTCCTCTCTGCCCTGCGACGTGGAAAACTCACCCATGTGCCCTGTTTTGCGCATGTTCTCAATTTGGTGGTGCAGCGGTTCTTGGGCAGGTACCCTGGCTTACAGGATGTCCTGAGGCAGGCCAGGAAAGTCTGTGTGCATTTCCGGAGGTCATATAATGCCACTGCTCGGCTGACAGACCTCCAGAGGGAATACAACCTGCCCAAGAACCGCCTAATCTGTGACATGCCCACCAGATGGAACTCTACGTTGGCCATGCTGCAGCGGCTGCACACGCAGCAGAGGGCCATCAATGAGTACCTGTGCCAATATGGCAGCAGAACTGGCTCAGGGGAGCTTGGGTTTTTTTCACCACGCCAGTGGGCCTTGATCAGGGATGCATGCACTGTCCTGTCACCATTTGAGGAGGCCACGAGGATGGTGAGCAGTGACAGTGCATGCATCAGTGAGACTGTCCCGCTTATTCACATGTTGGAGCACACCCTACGTGGAATAATGGACAGGGCCCTTGAGGCAGAACAGAGGGAGGAAGAGGAGGACTTCCTTACCTCTCAAGGCCCCCTTTATCCAGACACTGTTCCTGCTTGCCCACCTGGAACACAGGAAGAGGAGGAGGAGGATGAGGAAGAGGAGGAGGAGGAGGATTGTATCAGCAGCATGGAGGTGGAGCCTAGCACTCAGCATCAACAGCAGCAGTCTTCAAGGGATCATTTACAGTCCCAAGGAACACGTGGACTTTTACGTGGCTGGGATGAGGTGGCTGAGGATCCTGTCGTCCTCAGTGACCCAGAGGACTGTGCCCCGAATGCCTCTGCAAACCTACGCTGCATGGCCTCTCTGATTCTGCAAAGCCTGCGTAAGGATCCTCGTGTACGTGCTATCAAGGAGAGGGATCATTACTGGCTGGCAACTCTCCTTGATCCACGTTACAAGAGTAAGGTAACGGATCTTATGTTGCCATCGCAGAGGGAGCAGAAGATGAAACTACTGCGGGAGGCCTTGCAGAAGGGTCTGTGCAATGCGTTCCCAGAACCGGGGGGATTACCAAAACCTGGCCCTGGACAACGTCTTACTGAGGCTTCGGTGAGTCAGAGAAGGAGCGGTGGAGAAGGTGGCCGTCTGACCGATGCGTTCAGACAATTTTTTAGTCCGCAGCCCCAAGGTCTGACCGGTTCCAGCAACCATCGCCAGCGTCTGGTTTACATGGTCCGGGAATACCTAGCGGCAAGATCCGACTTGGACACCTTCCCCACGGAAAATCCTCTGGCTTACTGGGTCTTGAGGATGGATCACTGGCCAGAGCTTGCACAGTACGCAATTGAGCTACTGGCTTGCCCTGCATCCAGTGTTCTTTCAGAACGTACATTCAGTGCTGCTGGAGGCTTTGTGACCGATCACAGGGTACGCCTCTCCACCGACTCTGTTGATCGACTGACCTTCATCAAAATGAATCAGGCTTGGATCAACACCGGCTACCAAGCACCTGATGCTGATGTTACTGAATAAGAATTTTGTGTTGAAATATCAGATCCCTTTGAGACTGCTGATGCTGAGTGACTGTCCTGTTGTGCTGCTGATGGAATATCCTTCTCCTCCTCACTTTTCATGCTGTTAGCTAGTAAGAAATTTTGTTTTTCTGTGCTCCGCCACCAGTGCCTAAGGCCTAATTTTTCTGCCCCTGTTTAACAGGGGCGCCTAATAACAATTTTTGATGCAATACTTTGCACGTGGCCTAAGGCCTAATTTTTGTGCCCCTGTGTAACAGGGGCGTCTAATAACAATTTTTGATGCAATACTTTGCACGTGGCCTAAGGCCTAATTTTTGTGCCCCTGTGTAACAGGGGCGTCTAATAACAATTTTTGATGCAATACTTTGCACGTGGCCTAAGGCCTAATTTTTGTGCCCCTGTGTAACAGGGGCGTCTAATAACAATTTTTGATGCAATACTTTGCACGTGGCCTAAGGCCTAATTTTTGTGCCCCTGTGTAACAGGGGCGTCTAATAACAATTTTTGATGCAATACTTTGCACGTGGCCTAAGGCCTAATTTTTGTGCCCCTGTGTAACAGGGGCGTCTAATAACAATTTTTGATGCAATACTTTGCACGTGGCCTAAGGCCTAATTTTTGTGCCCCTGTGTAACAGGGGCGTCTAAAAACAATTTTTGATGCAATACTTTGCACGTGGCCTAAGGCCTAATTTTTGTGCCCCTGTGTAACAGGGGCGTCTAATAACAATTTTTGATGCAATACTTTGCACGTGGCCTAAGGCCTAATTTTTGTGCCCCTGTGTAACAGGGGCGCCTAATAACAATTTTTGATGCAATACTTTGCACGTGGCTCCTTGTTGCGCTCCAATTACAGATATTGGGAGGGGTTGCAGTGTTATGTTGCGCCTAATAACAATTTTGGATGCAATACTTTGCACGTGGCCTAAGGCCTAATTTTTCTGCCCCTGTGTAACAGGGGTGTCTAATAACAATTTTTGATGCAATACTTTGCACGTGGCTCCTTGTTGCGCTCCAATTACAGATATTGGGAGGGGTTGCAGTGTTATGTTGCGCCTAATAACAATTTTGGATGCAATACTTTGCACGTGGCCTAAGGCCTAAGGCCTAATTTTTCTGCCCCTGTGTAACAGGGGTGTCTAATAACAATTTTTGATGCAATACTTTGCATGTGGCCTAAGGCCTAAGGCACAATTTTTGTGCCCCTGTGTAACAGGGGCGCCTAATAACAATTTTTGATGCAATACTTTGCACGTGGCTCCTTGTTGCGCTACAATTACAGATATTGGGAGGGGTTGCAGTGTTATGTTGCGCCTACGGACACATTTTTATGCCCCTGTGTAACAGGGGCACCTAATAACAATTTTTGATGCAATACTTTGCACGTGGCTCCTTGTTGCGCTCCAATTACAGATATTGGGAGGGGTTGCAGTGTTATGTTGCGCCTACGGACACATTTTTATGCCCCTGTGTAACAGGGGCACCTAATAACAATTTTTGATGCAATACTTTGCACGTGGCTCCTTGTTGCGCTCCAAATACAGATATTGGGAGGGGTTGCAGTGTTATGTTGCGCCTATGGACACATTTTTATGCCCCTGTGTAACAGGGGCACCTAATAACAATTTTTGATGCAATACTTTGCACGTGGCTCCTTGTTGCGCTCCAATTACAGATATTGGGAGGGGTTGCAGTGTTATGTTGCGCCTATGGACACATTTTTATGCCCCTGTGTAACAGGGGCACCTAATAACAATTTTTGATGCAATACTTTGCACGTGGCTCCTTGTTGCGCTCCAATTACAGATATTGGGAGGGGTTGCAGTGTTATGTTGCGCCTACGGACACATTTTTATGCCCCTGTGTAACAAGGGCGCCTAATAACAATTTTTGATGCAATACTTTGCACGTGGCTCCTTGTTGCGCTCCAATTACAGATATTGGGAGGGGTTGCAGTGTTATGTTGCGCCTACGGACACATTTTTATGCCCCTGTGTAACAAGGGCGCCTAATAACAATTTTTGATGCAATACTTTGCACGTGGCTCTTTGTTGCGCTACAATTACAGTATGTTTGAGGGGTGCCCTTTTTTCTACAATTTTGCTTTCCCAAAAAGATAATGCCACCCCCCCACCACCCCTAAAATAATCGAGATATTGTTCCCACACAGCACGTGCGCAACCAGTATTAAATTACTTTGTTCTTATAATAATTTAATGTTGTGCAGGGACATTTCTAAACATGTGCCACTACTAGAGACACACAGCAGGTGTGATATTTGAAGGAATTTTTCATTTGTTTTTTTTCACTTTAAACATCATTAAAATCGCTGCTCCGCAAAAACGTCCGTTTTTAAAATATTTTTTTCGATTGATACATGTTCCCTGGGGCAAGACCCGGGTTCTGAAAGACGTTTACCAACATTAAATTGAATATTGGTCTTTAAAATGATCGTTTTTGAATTCGAACGTTCGAGTCCCATAGACTTCAATGGGGTTCTAAATGTTCGCGCGAACCCGCGGTCTGTTCGAACGTTCTGATGCGAACCGAACCCGGGTATGTTCGGCTCATCCCTAACTATTAGTTGTGCACTCCACAAATCTGGCCTTTATGGAAGAGTGGCAAGAGAAGCCATGTGGGGAATACAGCAAATGTGGAAGAAGGTGCTCTGGTCAGATGAGACCAACATTGAACTTTTTGGCCTAAAAGCAAAACACTATGTGGGTCTGAAAAACTAACACTGCACATCACCCTGAAACATGGTGGTGGCAGCATTGTGTTGTGGGGATGCTTTTCTTCAGCAGTGAAAAGGGAAGCTGGTCAGAGTAGGAAGATGGATGGAGCCAAATACAGGGAAATCTTAGAAGAAAATCTGTTATGCCCCGTACACACGATCGGAATTTCTGTTGGGATTAACTCCGACGGATTTTTCTGTTCCGTTCAAGCTGTCTTGCATACACACTATCACACCAAATTTCGACCGTCCAAAACTCGGTGACGTACAACCATTTTCTCCATCAGTTCCATACAGACGAACAGAATTTCAGATAGAATTTTTTTTCATCTGAAAAAAAGAGAACATGTTCTCTTTCTAAATCCGTCAGAATTTCAGATGGGAAAACTCTGATGGGCCACACACATGGTCGGAATATCCAATTAAAAAATTCTGTCTGACTTTTTCCATCGGAAATTCTGATCGTGTGTACAAGGCATTCGAGTCTGCAAAAGGCTTGAGACTGGTGTGGAGCAGGACAATGACCCTAAACATACAGCCAGAGCTAAAATGGAATGATTTCAATCAAAGCATATTGAATGGCAAGACTTGAAATTTGCTGTCCAGACGCTCTCCATCCAATCTGACAGAGCTTGAGCTATTTTGAAAAGAAGAATGCTCAGCGGGGATAAGTGGAGAGATTCCTGGCTGAGCAGGTGGATTCGCTGGATGGGGTCTGTCCCGTCTGAAAGGGGCCTTAGGTTGAATGAAAAAAAATATCCAATTCTCCCATCTACACGTTCCAAGTGGATGGGGGAATCCTCCCACTGTGGACCAGTGGTGAAACTACCAGGTTCACAAAGATTGCACTTGCGACCTGGCCCTGGCATTCCACCATTATTTGGGTTGCCAGCCTCCTCTTGCTGTCCTATACCTTCTATTGACATCACTGGTCTCTGTCCCCATGGCAGCAGTGGCAGCGCATTAAGATACAGTGCTATTTATTTTATGGGGATGATGGGCACATGTGCGGGAGGGCCAGCACAATTGGTTGTATACAACTGAGCCTCCTGCAGGTTGCCTAGGAGTGGTGACGCTATATAGCCTTCTCTGTTGACATGCCGATCAGGATGCGATCCAGGTGATGCTCCCTGTCCTATCTAATAATAAATATGATCACATCCCGATTGGCATGTCAACAGAGAAGACTATGCATCATTACTGCTGCTTGGTGCTTACAACTAATAGTGCTGACTCTCCTTTGCATGCACTCATCATCCCCATAATGTAGCACAGAGTAATAATAGACTGCCATAGAGACAGAGACGCGGGACCAGCGCTGTCAATAGCAGGGGCAGGACAGCATGAGGAGGATAAGGACCCCGACAGTGGTGAAATGCCGAGGCCCGGCCTGAAGTGTGACCTTTGCAACCCTGGTAGTTTGGCCACTGCATTGGACCCTTATATGGAGTTTCCTGGGGGGCTGATGACATATCTCTTGCTTTCTGCCACCGTGGGGGGCCCACAAGACGGTAGGAAGGGAGCCCACTACAGAACATGTGAAAGTGTCCTGCTGTGGAACTGTAATAAAGGGCTCTGCAACAGGAGTGTGTCTGGGGGGTCCTTCAAAGTTTCTTGCAGCGGGGCCCTGAAGGTTCTAGTTACGCCTCTGTTCTATCTCTTTCCCACCTGTAGCCTGTGAAGCATTGCACCAGCAATCAGCAGATCGCTGGTGCCATGCAGGTCTCAAGCAGATCTGCCAGTGTATCTGCTTACCCGTACATCCCATACGGGTAAGCAGATACAATCTGATAGGGAGCATGAATGAACTACCAAAAACTACATGCCAACAGCTGCAAAGGCTGCAGGACCTTGTAGATTTCCATGCACAGAGCCCTGTCAATCAGTGACACTTGGACACGTTTTTAAAAAAAATTGTGACAGCTAGCGGGGAGGGAGACGAACCCCGCTAGCTGTCACAGCGGGAACCGGGGAGGTTTGGGGGCTGGCCCGTTTGCAACATGTTACATGTTACACCTTGAAAATGGGTGTAACATATTATTAAAGGTGAACTTATCCTTTTAAATTCTGTCACATTAAAAAAGTATCATGGACAATACGCAACAGTGTTAAAACTAATATAACGTTTTAGCAGGTGTTAGGCTTCAATTTATTTTCAGTGATAAAACAAAATTGCGCTTCCTGGAACAAAAGCTAACATACTGCTTTAAATTACCCAAACATTTCTGATTCTAACCAGTACATGCACTCGTCTTTCCAAACACTGAGCGGGCAAGAAGCCAAGCAAAAAGTAAGCAGAGGAACCAGATGTAACAAGTTTAATCTTTATTCATGATCTCTTGCTGATGTTGGTCCGATACTTTCCAGAACAGGCTGAAGGGTTCAGACTTCAGTGTATGGATTTTATTTATTTATGGATTTCAATATGAATCCTATCTCATGTTGGCCCCCTGGGCATTTAAAACTCATAGAACTACCAAGTTCAGCTGCTATTGTATTGTTTTGTAGATCTAGATAATCTAAGATGATTTGAAAATGTGCGATGAGCGAGGTACCGTAAGTTAAACCCTGCTTAATACAGAGGAGAACAAAGGATTAAAAGAAGAATCTACAACATATTAAATAAGACAAAATGTACAGTCTAGCTGCATGATGCCTCTACTTTATCTGTTAAAGAGCCAAACCAGGCAAAGTTAGTTTGTAAACTGTGCACAGGGCTGGGACAAGGAGGGGGGAAGGCAGGGCAGATTCCCCGGGCACTGTGTTCTTATGTGGGAAGAAGAGTGCCACTGGACAAGCTGCACCCTCCCATACAGCTTGCAACTGGCTGCCAGAGACCAGGCTGGGATTGTACTGAATGTTCTCAGCTTTATCTGTGGACCACAGAAATCCCTCCCTTGTGGGAAAGATGGAGAGCTGGAAGTGTTATTTAGTCCCGTCAATGCTGCTCCTCCAAAGGTGCAATAGGTAGTAGGGTTAATGTACATTGGCACCCTAGGACAGGTAGTGTGTTACTGGCAGAATCACCAGGTGACTATATATAGTACAGACTAAAAGTTTGGACACACCTTCTCATTCAAAGAGTTTTCTTTATTTTCATGACTATGAAAATTGTAGATTCACACTGAAGGCATCAAAACTATGAAATAACACATGCGGAATTATACATAACAAAAAAGTGTGAAACAACTGAAAATATATTTCATATTCTAGGTTCTTCAAAGTAGCCACCTTTTGCAGCAGACACATCTCTAGAACTGTTAAGAGGAGACTGTGTGAATCAGGCCTTCATGGTAGAATATCTGCTAGGAAACCACTGCTAAAGAAAGGCAACAAGCAGAAGAGACTTGTTTGGGCTAAAGAACACAAGGAATGGACATTAGACCAGTGGAAATCTGTGCTTTGGTCTGATGAGTCCAATCTTGAGATCTTTAGTTCCAACCCCCGTGTCTTTGTGCGACGCAGAAAAGGTGAACGGATGGACTCTACATGCCTGGTTCCCACCGTGAAGCATGGAGGAGGAGGTGTGATGGTGTGGGGGTGCTTTGCTGGTGACACTGTTGGGGATTTATTCAAAATTGAAGGCATACTGAACCAACATGGCTACCACAGCATCTTGCAGCGGCATGCTATTCCATCCGGTTTGCGTTTAGTTGAACCATCATTTATTTTTCAACAGGACAATGACCCCAAACACACCTCCAGGCTGTGTAAGGGCTATTTGACCAAGAAGGAGAGTGATTGGGTGCTGTGCCAGGTAACTACCTCTTGAAGCTCATCAAGAGAATGCCAAGAGTGTGCCAAGCAGTAATCAAAGCAAAAGGTGGCTACTTTGAAGAACCTAGAATATGAAATATATTTTCAGTTGTTTCACACTTTTTTGTTATGTATAATTCCACATGTGTTAATTCATAGTTGTGATGCCTTCAGTGTGAATCTACAATTTTCATAGTCATGAAAGTAAAGAAAACTCTTTGGATGAGAAGGTGTGTCCAAACGTTTGGTCTGTACTGTATATCTATAATATACACAATATCTCACAAAAGTGAGTACACCCTTACATTTTTGTGAATATTTTATTATATCTTTTCATGTGACAACACTGAAGAAATTACACTTTGTTACAATGTTGTGTAGTGAGTGTACAGCTTGTATAACAGTGTAAATTTGCTGTCCCCTCAAAATAACTCAACACACAGCCATTAATGTCTAAACCGCACTATGTCACAGTACATGAGAGGGCAAGATTTGTCACAATCCTGCATAAAAATCAATCAGCTTCCAGGTTTTATTGCCAGAGCTAAATTAAACAAGCTGAGGTTAAAAGCTGATTGGTTTCTATGCAGAAATGTGATTAATTTTGCCTTTTTAGCTTTATTAAATAAACACCTAACAGAACAAAAAAATCAAGCAAGTTCCATAACTGCTAACGTTTCGGGCTAGGCATATTAGGGCCCTTCCTCCGGCTGGAACAAGTCAAATTCATTACAAAAAATCTTAAATATATAGAAACATACTCAGAAGGAACCAATTAAATCAACACATAATTACAATAATCAATACTATCATATGTCAAATCTTAAGTCTCAGGGTTTTATATTTGTATGCAGCGTTTTTGCAATTTAAATAAAAATAGAATTTATAAAAAAAAATATTTAAATCTCAATTCTCAGAGTGAAAGCTAATGAGTTATATTCCTTCCCCATTAGTAGATGACAAAAGGGTCACCTATTAAAAAATACAATATAAATAATTTATATCTAAAACGAGGTGTACGTCAAACTCTGAATTTAGTCTGCCTGGTTGTAAAGTACCCAAATGATTTATCCAAGGCACCTCTCCTTTTATTAAAAGTAATTCCTTATCTCCTCTTCATCTATTGCGGGGAATATGATCATTTACCATACATATACATTGGGCCACAGTATGTCACTTGTCTAACAAAAAATGCCTAGGTATAGGTAATTGGACCAGTTTGTCTCAAATTGAATACTTATGTCTTTCAATCATATCCTTAATTTTTTTAGTAGTTTCCCCGACATATAACAATCCACATGTCTTCCTTTTTTCATAGAATTGCACTGTGTGCAGCTCAAACAGGGATAGGACCCATTATTCCACGGCCCCAAAAAGGACAAAATTGGTCAGATCCAGAGTTTATTATATAGGAAAGGAAGGTCTTCATATAACCGCTTGGTTTGATCTGAGTCATTTTGAAATTCTTTGATGAAAGGAAAACATTTTAGACAGCCACATAGAGTTATGAATATAGAAATTAAGGTTTATTACACCTGCCAGCTTTCGTTTGTTGTTTATATCATCAAATGTCCATGTGGACTGTTATATGTCGGGGAAACTACACATAAAATTAAGGATAGGATTGCAAGACATAAGCATTCAATTTGAGACAAATGGGCCCAATTACCTATTCCTATGCATTTTTTAGAGAAGCTGCATACTGTGAAATAACTTACATTTATGGTAATTGATAATATTCCCCGCAATAGATGAGGAAGAGATAGGGTATTATATTTAATAGAACGAGAGATGCATTGGATTAATTGTTTGGGTACTTTACAGCCAGGCGGACTAAATTCAGATTTTGATTTACATATTTTTTGTGATAAAAAAGTAGAATAAACATAATGGAGTATTTTGCTATGTATTGGAAAGTTTTTATAATATCTTTACTGTATAAATGTATCTATTCATTTATTTATCATTATGTATCGTTTTAGATATAAATTAATTATATTGTGCTTTTTGATAGGTGACATTTGGGAACCTTTTTTTTCATTTACTGATGGGGAAGTAATATAACTTATTAGCTTTCACTCCAAGAATTAAAATTTGACATGTGATAGTATTGATTAATGTAATTACCGTATATACTCGCGTATAAGCCGACCCGAATATAAGCCGAGGCGCCAAATTTTACCACAAAAAAATGGGAAAACGTATTGACTTGAGTATAAGCCTAGGGTGTTCATCTGCATGCCTCACTGTGCCTCACTTTGCCTCACTGTGCCCATGCCTCACTGTGCCCATGCCTCACTGTGTCCAACTTTGCACGTGTGCCAAGTTGTGGGTCCAGGGGACCTACGGCCGGGCCGGTAACGCGTCCCCAAAGTTACAGGAGAAATTACGTTTAACATGGGAGTCTATGGAAGGGGTGCCCAACTTTGAAAAACCGGGGCTCCCCAGCCATAAACTTTGCACAATTGCAGAGGAAGAGTGGGGCTACATATGTGCCAAGTTTGGGCCCCAGGGGACCTATGGCCGGCCGGTACCGGGTCCCCAAAGTTCCGGGAGATTAGACTCAAAAAGGTGCTGTTCACCGCGCAGATATATATATAACATTTCAGAACCAGCCCATATTAAACCTTCAATGTCACACCTTAACGTCAATAAAAAAATGTATTGCATGAATTACAACTGAAAAAGCACCCTCTTCCCTATTAAAGTATTGTGCTTTGAAGAAAGCAAGAAGATAAGACTACTTGGAGGCCAGGAACCTAGAATGATATGCATGGCATAAATCTTTGTGTGTATTTTATGGAGGTTTAGGGCCAGATTCACAAAGAATTGCCCTGGCGCAGCGTATCAGAGATACGCTACGCCGCCGTATCTTACCTGGCTCTAAGTCGAATCCAGGAAGATTTTGCGCCGTAAGTTACGGCGGCGTAGTGTATCTCTTGGCGCGTATTTCAAATTGGGCGGGTAGGGGGCGTGATTCATTTAAATGAAGCGCGTCCCCGCGCCGATTGAACTGCGCATGCTCCGTTTTGAAATTTCCCGCCGTGCTTTGCGCGAAATGACGTCGCACCAACGTCATTTTTTGAACTTAGACGTGAGTTACGTCCTTTCCTATTCACGGATGACTTACGCAAAAAAAAAAAAATTAAAATTTGACAGGGGAACGACGGCCATACTTTAACATGGCAAGTCTATCTATACGCCACAAAATAGCAGCTTTAACTAGCGACGACGTAAGAGAATGAGACGGACACGCGTACCTTCGTGGATCGACGGAAAAAGCTAATTAGCATACCGGACGCGTAAAACGACGCAAACTCCACCCAGCGGGCGCCGAAGTATTGCACCTACGATCCGAAGGCATACGAAGCCGTACGCCTGTCGGATCGAAGCCAGAAGCCGTCGTATCTTGGTTTGAGGATTCAAACTAAAGATACGATGCAGCAAATTTGAAAGTACGCCGGTGTATCAGTAGATACGCCGGCGTACTTGCTCTGAGAATCTGGCCCTTAGTGTTTTCTGTAGGGAGAAGGGTGACAATTTTACAAAGCAAAGGAAAAGTTGGATTTTAGTTCTGTAGTCAGTGCACTTATTGACTTACTGGTCTTCAAACAGAGAAATAGTGCATGGATCTTCTCCAGTGTCTGGACCCTCACATGGTTTGCCTCCATTCCTGGGAACAGGATTGTTACATTGCCTGGTTCTTCTTCTAACTCGCGAAGCATCGCATGCACTCCATGATGACCAGCAGTTCCATGAACCATCGGCTGCAACTGTCGGAATTAAAAGATCAGCATTAATCACTAATGGTCAGTATCACCGGTTTAATGCATCTTATCTCACAAACGATCCAACTTAAGGGGTCATCTGTCTCAACAAACCACAAATGAATAATAATAAAAAATGATCCCGTGAGCGACGTAAAGAAAAGTGCCACTAGAAGCAGGATTGCTTCCGTATTGTTCAAGCCTGATTCTGCTACTCTCCTCCTCTTCACCCATCTTCTTCCTATCCTACCTCAAGTTACTGTTTTGCCGTGTTGGGTGAAATAAAGCACAAGAAAAGACACCTGTTGCTTGGACATTCCATTATTGCTCTCATCATCATCATCATCATACCTCTTTTTGTGAGAAAAAATTGACATAAATTTTATTTGGGTACAGCAACTCACAACTGCGCAATTGTCCGTTAAATGAACGCAGTGCCTTATTGCAAAAAATGGCCTGGTCATTAAGGAGGTAAAACCTTTCCGGTGCTAAAATTGTTAAAGACAGACTGTTTTTTGGATTAAATATTAAGTTACACATGGGAATTGATTGAAACTGTTTGAAATTCATTTTTTTATTATTTTATTTTATTTTTATATTTTTTGTGAGTGACTATATTTTACACAAAACACTTTTTTTATTAAGGCGGGATTCACGCTGATATGAATTGAATGTGGCGTTCTCCGCATTAAATTCGCATGACAGGAGACTGTGCCTGGCGGAGCGGATTGCACAGAGGTCCTGTGCATCTTTGGCTCCATTTCAGGTCTGAATTCAGGTAAAAATTCAGGCCGTTGCTAAAACAGAGAACAGGGACCCATCAGACCCCTGCTGTGAGCCGCATCTACACTAAGTGTGAACCCAGCTTTAGATGTCACTATATACTGTATGAAATACTTTAAGATTTTTTAACATACTTTTTATTTTATTTTTATTTATTTTTACTTATGTATGTAGAACGGCAGCACTTTTACAGATATTTATGTCGATTATGCACTAGAATTTTTATATATAGGATCACGTTTCTTGCAGCGCTGTCATTTCACAGATATAAATGATAAAATACTTAGCCTTTCATCTCATTAGCTTCTATAGACCTTAAATATTGCAGAGTATTTACCACTACCTACTCGATTTGTAATCCGGTGCCTTTTTCTCACAGCTCTCCCCGTATGTACCAGGCTGACAAACACACAGACACTCTGTATCCACTAACACTGTTCTGGCATTATTAGGGCACGGGATACACTTGCATGGATCAAACCTTTCCAGATACTCATTAAAAGCCTTCAGCAGATTGCGACGTTTTGTCACCGCACAGGGAAATCCAGCAATTAAATCCACGATGGGCATCAACTGTAAGAATCATTAAAATTTTGTGAATTGCCAAATTTGTTAACGCATAGTAATATCTATACAAACGAAACAAATGGAAATATTATTAACTACAATTTGAATAGACATGTGCACTGCCGAAAAATGTGTTAGTTTTAATTTTTTTTTTTTTGGGTCATTCGTTATGATCGCAATTAGAAAATTAGAAAAATTGAGAATTTGTAAATTCGAAAATCCGAAAATCCGAAAATAAGAAGGATAAATTGAAAACAATTGAGAGTATGAAATTTGCTGATTTAAATTCTATATGTGTGACTCAGAAGGGTGGTGTTGGACCTCTGCTGATAGACTACTGCTTCCACACAGAGAAGCGTCCGTCTCCACAACATGCTGGCAGGGGGGCAGAATTATATAAAGAAGATGAACTGTTAAGCCTCGTACACATGCACGGTATTCTCGGCAAGAAAGTTGCTGGCAGAGCTTTCTTGTCGAGTAAACCGTGCGTGTGTACGAGGCTAAGGCCCAGTACACACGTCTGAGAAACTCGACGAGCAAAACACATCGTTTTGCTCGTCGAGTTCCTTGTGAAGCCGCCGAGGATCTCGGCGAGCCAAGTTTCCTTATTGACTAAGGAACATGTTCTCTATTTGGCTCGACGAGTTCCTCGTCGGTTTCCTCGGCCAAAAGTGTACACACGACTGGGTTTCTTGGCAGAATACGGCTCCGATCGAGTTTCTGGCTGAATTCTGCCGAGAAACTCGGTCGTGTGTACGGGGCCTTAGAGGTTTCTCTTCAAGAAAACTGCCCAAAATCTAGATGAGAAAAATGGAGAACCTGCTCTCTATTTTCTCGTCGTGTTTTCCTGCCGAGAAACCCGAGTGTGTGTATACTTACCTGTCGCCGTGGAAACCTGTGCATGTTAGAGAAAGATTCCAGAATTGGGTCGCAACTCTTCTGGGCACCTTCCCAAGTCCCGACTGGGCATTAGACGGCCAGGCAGCATTCTGTCCCTCTCAACAGATGCTGTAAACCTCCAGCTGGAAACTGCTCCTTTCACATTACTGGAATCCGCTATTAACCACTAGAGTACCGGGCCATCGTCAAATGACGGCTCCACGGTGACTCTGAATATTCAACAGGACGTCAATTGACGTCCTGTATTCCTGCGGCCACTGGGGGGCGCGCGAGCGCGCCGGCGCGTCCCCGAGATGCCGATGCGCGTGCCTGGCGGTCGCGATGTCCGCCAGGTACCCGCGATCGGTAACGACAGAGCAGGGACGTGGAGCTCTGTGTGTAAACACAGAGCTCCACGTCCTGTCAGGGGAGAGAGGAGACCGATCTGTGTCCCTTGTACATAGGGACATAGATCGGTCACCTCCCCCAGTCACCCCTCTTCCCCCACAGTTAGAACACAATAAAGGTATACATATTAACCCCTTCCTCACCCCTAGTGTTAACCCCTTGAATGCCAGTCACATTTATACAGTAATTAGTGCATATTTATCGCATTAATCGCTGTATAATGTGAATGGCGCCAAAAACGTGTCAAAAGTGTCCGATGTGTTCGCCGCAATGTCACGGTGACAGTAAAAAAATCGCAAATCGCCGCCAATACTAGTAAAAAAATTAATAAAATAAAAATGCCATAAATCTATCAACTATTTTGTAAACGCTATAACTTTTGTGCAAACCAATCAATATATGATCATTGCGATTTTTTTTTACCAAAAATATGTAGAAGAATACGTATCGGCCTAAACTGAGGGAAAAAAATGTTTTTTTTGAAAAAATTGTGATATTTATTAAATAAAAAAGTAAAAAATAGTGTTTTTTTTTTTAAATTGTCACTCTTCTTTTGTTTATAGCGCAAAAATTAAAAACCGCAGAGGTGATCAAATACCACCAAAAGAAAGCTCTATTTGTGGGAACAAAATGATAAAAAAATTGTTTGGGTACAGTGTAGCACGACCGCGCAATTGTCATTCAAAGTGCGACAGTGCTGAAAGCTGAAAATTGGCTTGGGCAGGAAGGGGCGTAAGTGCCCGGTATGGAAGTGGTTAATCTCCATTCAATAGAACACCTTTGGGATGTGGTGGAATGGGAAATTTGCATCATTGATGTGCAGCCAACAAATCTACAGCAACTGCGTGATGCTGTCATGTCAATAAGGACCAAAATCTCTGAGGAATGTTTCCAATACCAAAAATTTGTGGTGAGTGATACCTTGAAGCATGAATGCTGCACAAACATTTATAAAAAAAAATGTCACTGTTAAGAAGTTTGAAAGTAAACAGATGGTACATAGCTACAGTAGAAACCCCTCTGACTCTCACCTCAAAATCCACTACAATTGGGTTGTCGACTACAGATGCTTTCCACTCTTCATAGCCTTGATTCTCAGGGTTGGGACCTTGTTTCTCATAACCCAGCTTAGCTGCAAATTTAGCTCTGCCGGGTTTGATAAAGGAGATAGATTTCTCGGATGACTCCAGAACTGATCCTAAAAATGATGAAAAGATTTGCAGAGTAATTTAACAGGTTTATAATATTAGAAAAATACATATGGGATGTGAGGAGAAGAAGGGATAGCCGCACTCCGATGACCATGAAGGTTGTCTTTTATTTAAACCAACAGCAGGTACATCACATCACAAGGTAACAGCAATGGAACAGGGGAACAGCCGACGCGTTTCGCACTGGACTAGGGCTTATTCATGGCTTAGAAAAATACATATACAGTGGAACAAGTAACGGGGTTGGGGTTAGGGTTAGGGGTTAGGGTTTCCCATTGAAGAATATGGCTAGGACTCAGGAATTGGAACAGGGACCTCCCCCAGAGGTCAAAGGTCAGAAGGTGGGTTCCCAGAGGTCAAAGGTCACAGGGCGTGGCTGACCCACCCCCACCAAAGTATACCGCCTACTCCAATTAAGTCAGGGAATGAACAAGTCGGGGGAAGCGACTTGCACGCGCTTCGCGAGTAACGCGGTTAACGAGTGTTTCGCAATACGAGCACTGTATTTGAAAAAATCCTGACTTGGTTTGCGAGTTTTGTCTTGCAAAACGAGCAGGATTCAGGACATATCAGTGTGCAGTACCGCGTTTGGCCAGGAGTGGGGGGCGCCGGAGTCAAGCAGAGCCGAATGGCGCCGTTCGGAAATGCTCGGAAAGACATGGAAATAGTAATTTATGAAGAAAAAGAGGATGGTGGGATTATAACAGTGCAAAATTATTAAGATATCTTAATAATTGATATCTTAATAATTTAGCACTGTTATAATCCCACCATCCTCTTTTTCTACATACTTTATGCTTGGGATGAGGTGCGTTTTGTTTCTTTTCCTTTTGAAACTACAAGGATCCTACCTACCTATTGAACGGAAATACTTAGTTTCCAAGCCTTTCCGAGGTTTGCCGGGGTCAGCCAAGGTTTCCTCGGGTCTTTCCCACCATTTACGAAGCTCTCCGGTGCCCCCCCCCACCTCTGGCCACATGCGGTATTGAATGCTATGGAAGAACAACGCGGAACTAATTATTTTCGTTTCCATTGACTTCAATGGGTAAACTCGCTTTGATATAAGAGTACTTTGGATTACAAGAATTCTCCTGGAACGGATTATGCTCATAATCCGAGGTTCCACTGTATGCCATGTCCGCCGACCTGACTTAATCCACCATGAAGAATTGTTATCAGACATGACAACTATCTGACTATCCACATCATAAGAGGGACCTTAAATCGCCCTCTGATAAAGTTTGAAAGCTTATGCACCTCTTCAGCAGCAATCCATGGGGGCAATATTGAAGCTTTATGCAATGCTAAGAGAGATGACCTACAGAGAAAGCCCCCCTTTCACCTTGAACAGGCTTGAGAACAAGCTCTGGGAAGGCAGCTATTGAAAGATCAATTAACTCATTTCGTAAGGCATATATTCTCTATCCCTGTCAAATCATTATTATTGAAAAACTATTTTTTTTTTTAGATGGCACAGATAGCCGACCAACTTGTAAAAGATGTTCCATCGTCTTCCGATACCTGCTGGAGATGTCACCAATAATTGCGTGAGCTAGCTCCATATCTGGTGGAGCTGAACAGAAAAAAAAAATTCCATTCAATATTCCAGATATTTAACCTCCCTGGCGGTATGATTCTTTCAGAAAAAAGGTGCTGAAAGCGGTACAATTATTTGCAAGGAAATTTGGTGTTTTATACTGTAGGCCTGTGATTTTTAGGAATAACTCACTTAAATCTGACCAAACAAGAGTCTTGTAGGCATCCCGGGTATGACATTTTTTTAAAAACAAAATTTTAAATTATAATATAATAAATAATTATAGCAAGTAATAATATAATTAAAATAAAAATTATTCAATAATGTAATCAAATCAAAATCACTGAAATTTGCTCAGTTGCAGAATTGTTGCTGTCATTATTTTTTTTTTTTTATGACGAATTTCCCCGCAAATCGCTATCGCACAATTCTGCAAGTGATTATAATTTATTATCGCTGTTTTCTAGCTGATCTAAAACCATTTTTGACATAAAAAGACACTTTTGGTTGCTATGGACAATCTACAGTTTTCAGGCAGAAAGAACAGTTTTTATTATATAAAAGTACATGTAGGACACTGGGCAGACCACTAGGGACAAGGGGTGTGTGTTTTTTTTACATACAGTACTGTAATCTATAAGATTACAGTATACTGTATGTATAGTGTATGTTTACTTTTTTGAATTTGGCGCGGATCTCCGCTCCCGTGCGTCGTAACGTCGCAGGGAACGGAGATCGGCGGCACAGGAGGACGCTGTGTGAATCGAGCGAGGTCTCGCTCGCTCACACAGCGTGGTGACATCGCTGGATCCAGGACAAGGTAAGCCAGCGCACGCTGCAGGCTCTGCATAGCTTACCCCGAGCGTGACTCGGGGTTACCGATCGTAACATGAAAAACCCACCCCGAGTCACGCTCGGGAATACCGCCAGGGGGGTTAATGAAATGTAATTAACAAATGTAACCACTTGCTTACTGGGCACATATACCCCCTGCCTGCCCAGGCGAAATTTCAGATTTCGGCACTTTGAATGAAAATTGCGCAGTCGTGCGACGTGGCTCACAAACAAAATTGGCGTCCCTTTTTCCCCACAAATAGAGCTTTCTTTTGGTGGTATTTGATCACCTCTGTGGTTTTTATTTTTTGCGCTATAAACAAAAAAAGAGCGACAATTTTGAAAAAAACACCCTGGGCCAGATTCAGGTACAAATGCGGCGGCGTAACGTATCGTCTTTACGTTACACCGCCGCAAGTTTTTCTCGTAAGTGCTTGATCCACAAAGCACTTGAGTATAAACTTGCGGCGGAGTAACGTAAAGACGTCCGGCGCAAGCCCGCCTAATTCAAATGGGGCGTGTACCATTTAAATTAGGCACGCTCCCGCGCCGAACGTTCTGCGCATGCTCCGTTAGTAATTTCCTGACGTGCTTTGCGCGAAATTACGGCGCCCCGACGTGTTTGTGAATGGCGACGTGCGTAACGTACTTACGCAAAAAAAAAAAAATATGTAAAATTCGACGCGGGAGCGACGGTCATACTTTAACATGGCTGGTGTAAAGTTAAGCCATGAAAAAGATTGCTTAACTTTGCGACGGGAAAAAACGACGTTACGCACACGAGTAGCTTTGTGGATCGCCGTAAAAGCTAATTTGCATACCTGACGCTGGAAAACGACGCGAACTCCATCCAGCAGCGGCCAAAGTATTGCAGCCTAAGATCCGAAGGCGTACGAAGCCGTAAGCCTGTCGGATCTTAGCCAAAAGCCGTCGTATCTTGTTTGTGAATCACAAATTAAGATACGACGCGGCAAATTTGAAAATACGCCGGAGTATCAGTAGATACTCCGGCGTATTTCTTCTATGAATCTGGCCCAATGTTTTTTACTTTTTGCTATATTAAAAAAAAACAATTAAAAAAAAAATATATATATTTTTTTTTTCTCAGTTTAGGCCGATACATATTCTTCTACATATTTTTGGTAAAAAAAAATCACAATAAGCGTATAGTGATTGGTTTGCGCAAAAGTTATAGCGGCTACAAAATAGGGGATAGAATTATGATTTTTTTTTTTACTAGTAATGGCGGTTATCTGTGATATTTGTTAGGACTGCGATATTATGGTGGACACATCAGACACTTTTTACACATTTTTTGGACCATTCACATTTATACAGCGAACAGTGCTATAAATATGCACTGGTTACTGTATAAATGTGACTGTCAGGGAAGGGGTAAACACAAGGAGGCGAGGAAGGGGTTAAATGTGTTCCCTGGGAGTAATTCTTACTGTGGGGGGAGGGGACTGACTGGGGGAGGTGACCGATGGTTGTACCTATCTACAAGGGACACAGCATCGGTCTCCTCTCCCTGACAGGACGTGGATCTCTGTGTTTACACACAGAGATCCACGTCCTTGGCTGTGTAATGGGCGATCGCGGGTAGTTGGCGGACATCGCGGCTGCCAGGCACACGTATCGGCATCTCAGCGACGTGCCGGGCATGCGCGTGCACTGACGGCGCTCGCTCCCCCCCCCAGTGGCTGGAGGAGCCGAGGCTGTAAAAAGACGGCCTCCCGGACCTGTAGAGCCACCTTGTAACCATCATTTGACAATGGCCCAGGCCTCAAGAAGTTAAAAGGTACACCAGAACTAGCTTTACACTCCGTGCTCCCGGACTGTATAATCCATAAAAGGAAATCTCTTGAGACACTGTCTAGTTACTAGCAGCATGCACCACAATATCCAGATACTGTTGTCTGCCTGGGCTGCAATAATGAATGACTTCATGCATATAGAGCCCAATAGCAGGTGCTTCAGATTGGACCCGCGACACTGATGCTGCGTACACACGATCGTATTTCTGCATAAAAAAAAAGATGTTTTTAAAAATGTCATTTAAAATGATCGTGTGTGGGCTTCACATCGTTTTTCGGCTCCTGAAAAACGACAAAAAAAAATTCGAACATGCTGCATTTTTTAACGTTGTTTTAAAAAAAATTGTTTTTCGGGTTGTAAAAAATGATCGTGTGTGGGCAAAAAGGACGTTTTAAACCCGCGCATGCCCAGAAGCAAGTTATGAGATGGGAGCGCTCGTTCAGGTAAAACTACCATTCATAATGGAGTAAGCACATTCTTCATGCTGTAACAGACAAAAAAAGCGTGAATCGTCTTTGACTAACAAGGAATCAGCTAAAGCAGCCCAAACGCGAATAGAACTTCCCCTTTAGAGTGCCGTCGTACGTGTAGTACGTCACCGCGATTTGTTCATCATTTTTCAAAAACGATGGTGTGTGGGCAACATCATTTTTAATGATGAAGTTGGAAAAACTTTGTTTTTTGGACATGCTGAAAAACAACGTTTTTTTTCATGCCGAAAAACGATCATGTGTACGCGGCATTAGTTGGGCTGGGCCATTTTCAGATCCTTCCAGGTATTATGAAACTGCTTGATATATTAAGAACCTTACTATTTGGTGTCAATTTGGTAGTTATACACCTAACACAAACAGCGATCTCAGTCATGTCTTCAGCCTCAACACCCAGGGCCGACGTGACAGGCGCGGGGTGGACAGTCAACTGGAGGATGTGCTGTGCCCAGCGGGGCCCCTCTCCCGGTCCATTACTGACCTGCAGTGCGAGAACTGGAGGATGCAGGAGAAGATGGAACCGTGGAAGTACTGAGCCGGGAGGCAGGACTGAGCAGGAATGGACAGACCAGGTACTCTAGCCATGCGCTCTGTCCGGCAAGGCAGTTCAAGTCAGTTCAATGAGGGGGCAACACACATCACGGGGGTGGATAGACAGGACTAGTGCTAGACTATTTTGCGCTCTTTATATACCAGGGGTGCCCAACCTTTTGAAGAGCGAGGGCCACTTAAGCAACTTGGTAAGCAGTCTCGGGCCACAATGAGCGAAGCGGGCGGATGACAGGTCACTGCTATTCTTTAGGCCCTTCGATCCGATCCACCCAGATGGAAGGGGACAAATTCCCTTCTGGTTTTTTTTTTTTGCGAATTGGAGGTAGGTGGGCGTAAGCGGACAAAAGTGTGTTTACATCTGCCCTTCTTTAGAGGTGAATTGAGGATCCGATTGGGTCGGGCTGATGGTGTGAAAAGGGCCTAAGACTGTTTTCACACTGATGTGCTACGGTTTGCCTATGCCTGCAGCGTACTGCACCTGTGTTTATCCTGCGGATTAGCTGAACTTTGCCATAGACTATGCCTGTGGCAAAAGCCGGCGCTATACAGGAAGCATTGGCATATAGGGCTCTTACTCTACCACCAGCTTTATTCACAACACTAATGCTGTGGTATGGATGGTCGGCAACCTGCGATCTGGGCTCGCCAACCCCTGATTCCAGAGCAGGAGGTCACGGGCCACATCAGAGGACTCCGCGGGCCACATGTGGCCCCCGGGCCACTGGTTGGCCACCCCTGTTATATACCATAAAGAAAGTATATTTTAGAGGTATAGAAGATTTTTTTTTTTTTTTTTTTCGTTTGCAAGTAGCTGGTCTTGCCTAGGGTGTAAAATAGTCTAGCACCAACCCTGACTACACCCCTCACCTTTCTGTCTCTCCTGTTGAGATCCCTTTATTTTATGATTCAGGCACTGTCATGTAATATTTACCTGTATCCCTTTTTTGAATAATAATAAAAAAAACAAAATCAACTGGTTTATTTGAAAAAATACACCTAAAATGTTTTTCTAAGACTTAATTTACCTCCATAGCGCACTGTCATCCTGTTTGTAGTGCAGCTCTCCCTCACCGTCTTTTTTTTCCAAAACAAGATTCGTCTAACTATTTCAGTTCGCAAACACTCCCTTGATTCTTCATCTGTCATACCTAGAACAAAAATGGAAACAAATAATATATCGCACAAACCTTGCTCTTGAGAATAATCTGCAAGTACCAGATATGAAAATATAATCTACAGATGTATAAATAGAAAATTCCATGCACTGACAAATATTATAAATAATTAAATCCAACAATAAATATATATGTGCACATGAACCTATCACATTTGTATCCACATCAAGGCTTTTTTCCAGCGGGAACGCGGAGAAACGCAGTATCGGCACCTCCTGGACTGACTATATGTAATGACAAGGGGTGCTGGGGTGTGCTGCAGGGTATTGATGCTCACTGCTGGGGATCTATTTTTTCAGGGGGGTCTATTGTTGCTGGGGAGGTCTATTGTTGCTGGTGGGGAACCTATTGTTGCTGGGTGGGGTCAGTTGTTGCTGAAAGAGATCTACCGTTGGGAGAGGGGTCTATTGTTGATGGCAGCCAGAGAGTTTATTAATGCTGGCTGTTCGGAGATCTGTTGATGCTGCTGGGAGTCTATTGTTGCTGGCGGTAAATTTTGTTGTGGGTGGTCCATTGTTGTTAAGGGGGATCTATTGTTGCTGGCTGCAGGGGATCTATTTTACTGTTTTTCTTGATATCATTACCAAATTCCATACAAATTACTTAGCACCACAAAATGATACTTGATTCTATATTGTCTAAAAGGGGCGGTACTGGGAGGTGTGTTGGGGCAGAGAAAAGAGGTGACTTGCACCTATTGTCTGAAAAAAAAAGCCCTGATCCACATAAAACAACTTGGGGGCAGATTCACATACAATTGGACAGGCGCAGCGTATCAGAGATACGCTATGCCGCCGTATCTTACCTGGAGTAAATTTGAATCCAGGAAGAATTTGCGCCGTAAGTTACGGCGGCATAGTGTTTTTCTGGCGGCGTATTTGAAATTGGGCGGGTTGGGGGCGGGTTTCATTTAAATGAAGCGCGTCCCCGCGCCGAATGAAATGCGCATGCGTCATTTTTTTAACTTAGACGTGACTTACGTCCATCCCTATTCACGGACGACTTACGCCAAAAAAAAATAATTCAAATTTCGACGCGGGAACGACGGCCATACTTTGACATAGCAAGTCTATCTATACACCACAAAATAGCAGCTTTAACTATACGCCGGGAAAAGCCAACTACAGACAACGTAGGAGAATGCGACGACCGCGCGTACGTTCGTGGATCGTCGGAAAAAGCTCATTTGCACACCCGAAGCGGAAAACGTCACAAACTCCACCCAGCGGACGCCGAAGTATTGCATCTGCGATCCGAAGGCGTACGAAGCCGTACGCCTGTCGGATCTTACCCAGATGCCGTCATATCTTGGTTTGAGGATTCAAACTAAAGATACGACGCAGGAAATTTGAAAGTACGCCGGCCTATCAGTAGATACGCCGGCGTACTTGCTCTGTGAATCTGCCCCTTAGTGCCTATGTGAACATAAGCATACAAAGTTGTGATTGTAACCAGGACTGTAGCTGATAACTGCTGAAAAACGTATTCCTTTGTTGCTGCTGTATTATCTTTCTGCAGTGTGGGCAGGGTTAAACTGGACATTTATTATTGAAGATGTGCAGGAGCCATCATTAACCACTTAATCACCACCTCATAGCCGAATTACGGCTACAAGGTGATTCGTAAACTCTGGGAGGACGTCTGCAATACCCCCGCACAATACTCTGCAATACCCCCGCACAATACTCTGCAATACCCCCGCACAATACTCTGCAATACCCCCGCACAATACTCTGCAATACCCGGAAAATACTCTGGAAAAAAATGCGTTTTAACCACTTCCCGCCCGCCGGACGTCATATGACGTCCTTGACTTTGTGTGGGGATATCTGAATGATGCCTGCAGCTATAGACATCATTCAGATATCTTCTTTTTCAGCCGGCGATTCTCTACACCATAAGAATGATCATGTCGGCTGTTCCGCCTCTTGATCGTTCTTACGGAAGGCGAAATGGGACATCCCCCCTCCCGTCGCCCTCCGGTGCTTCTTCCGATTCACCGCTACGATCGAAGCCAGGATCGTTTTTAATTTTTTTTATTTCAGGCTTCCCAGCCTAGAGGTGAGATGTGGGGTCTTATTGACCCCATATCTCACTGTAAAGAGGACCTGTCATGCTATATTCATATTACAAGGGATGTTTACATTCCTTGTAATAGGAATAAAAGTGATCAAAACATTTATTTTTTGGGAAAAACATGTCAAACTAAAATAAATAAAGTAAAATGAACAATAAAAAATTGTTTTCTTTTTTTAAAGCCCCCTTGTTCCCGTGTGCTTGTATACAGAAGCGAACGCACACGTAATTCCCGCCCACATATGAAAACGGTGTTCAAACCACACATGTGAGGTATCGCTTTGAACGTTAGAGCGAGAGCAATAATTTTGGCCCCAGACCTCCTCTCCAACTAAAAACATGTAACCAGTAAAAATATTTAAAGCGTCACCTATGGGGAATTTTAAGTAGCAAAGTTTGGCACCATCCCACGAGCGTGTGCAATTTTGAAGGGTGACATGTTGGGTATCTATTTACTCGGCATAACATCATCTTTCATATTATGCAAAAATATTGGGCTAACTTTAATGTTTTTTTTTTTTTTAAAGCACAAAACACTTTTATTTCCCAAAAAAATGCGTTCGAAAAACTGCTGTGCAAATACCGTGCGAGATAAAAAGTTGCAACGACCGCCATTGTATTCTCTAGGGTCTTTGCTAAAAAAGCATATATAATGTTTTGGGGTTCTATGAATTTTTTTTAGCAAATAAATGATGATTTTTACATGTAGGAGAGGAATGTCAGAATTGGTCTGGATGCTCTAGAACGCCTGAAGGTGCTCCCTGCATGTTGGGCCTCTGTATGTGGCCATGCTGTGTTAAAGTCTCACACATGTGGTATCGCCATACTCGAGTGGAATAGCAGAATGTGTTTTGGGGTGTAATTTGTGGTATGCATATGCTGTGTGTGAAAAATAACCTGCTAATATGAAAATTTTGTGGAAAATTAATTGTTGGAGAGGAACAAGAATGGACTTTATAGGCACCAATTGTCACATTAAAATACGTCTTTTTTGATGCAATTTCTCAAGGAGGTTATTGGACCAACATTACAGTAAATGCATATATAAAAAACATTAAAAACAAAGAAAAAAAACCACAGAAAACTGTATTAAACAACAAGGATCAGATTAAACCAATAATGATCCAGGAAAGGCATCAAGGATCCTTGATGCCTTTCCTGGTTCATTATTGGTTTAATCTGATCCTTGTTGTTTAATACAGTTTTCTGTGCTTTTTTTCTTTGTTTTTAATATATTTTATATATGCATTTACTGTAATGTTGCTCCAATAAACCCCTTGGGAAATTGCATCAATAAACGTATTTTAATGTGACAATTGGTGCCTATAAAGTCCATTCTTGTTCCTCTCCAACAATTAATTTTCCAATATATGTAGGACGTGGCACTGCACTACTATAAGACACACACAGTTCCATCCTGTGTGCGGTGTACTTTCTCTCTTTTTTGAATGAAAATTTTGTGGAAAAAAAATAAAAATAAAAAAAAATCTTGATTTTGCAAAGAATTGTGGGAAAAAATGACAACTTCAAAAAACTCACCATGCCTCTTTCTAAATACCTTGGAATGTCTTCATTCCAAAAAGGGGTCATTTGGGGGGTATTTGTACTTTTCTGCCATGTTAGGGTCTCAAGAAATGTGATAGGCCGTCAGTACTTCAGGTGTGATCAATTTTCAGATATTGGCACCATAGCTTGTGGACGCTATAACTTTCACAAAGTCCAAATAATATGCACCAATTTGTACTTATTTTTACCAAAGATATGTAGCAGTATAAATTTTGGCCAAAATTTATAAAGAAAAATTATAAATTTGCAAAATTTTATAACAGAAACAAAGAAAAATTCTTTTTTTTAAACAGAATTTTCAGTCTTTTTTCTTTTATAGTGCAAAAAATAAAAACACAACAGTGATTAAATACCACCAAAAGAAAGCTCTATTTGTGGGAAAAAAAGGACAAAAATTTAATTTGGGTACAGTGTTGTATGACTGAGTAATTGTCATTCAAATTGTGAAAGCACCGAAAGCTGAAAATTGGTCTGGTTATTAAGGGTGTTTAAGTGCCCAGTGGTCAAGTGGTTAAGAAGACCACTTTGCAATGCTCGTCTATAGAGTATCTCCAGTGCAGTGGGCAGCCATCTTGGATGAGTCTGGCTCAATCCTGGAGGACGGTGATTGGCTGATGCAACAAAGCAAGGAGAATTGTATTTAGACTGCTCATCACACAGGTCCTTGCCTCAGAGACCAGGAGCCTTCTCCATGGGAGGGTGTGAAGTGGATGCCTGGTGAAATCAGACTGTACTCAAGAGCACTAGTACCAGTTGTAAGGAAGGAAATAAAGGTCTCTGCAAAATTGAAAGAGAGACATCACAGCAAATCCTATCCATGTCTGAGGACTTGAACTAAGTCAGAGCACATATCTGTACCCAGAAGAGTGTGTCCAGGGTTTAGTAGGGGGCTATCATTGCACAAGTTAATCTGTTGTCTGCTGAGACCTGCTGTGTTTTCTTCCAGGGCCCCAACTTTTATCGGCCAATGTTTTTTTTCATCATTCACTGGTCAGTGTGATAAAATGGGGACTGTTATAGCAAGTTAGTGCTGTCTTTATATAGTGTTGCTAAGTAAAAGCAACCTGGTCCATCAGACCGTTTTCATCAGACGAACCGATCGTGTGTACGCGGCATCAGAGGCTCCTCTCTTCTTTTTTTATACTCAGTTGTGACATGACCCTACTCTTATATCAAGACATCGCTTGTATATCAAGGCAATTTGTTAAAACATTTTGCTTGTCTTGCAAAACGCTCTCAAACCAAGTTACTCTCAAACCAAGGTTTTATTGTACTTATATTTGCATCACAAAAAAATGTAAGTCTTTTTGTACAGTGTTACATCAAGGTAAGAACTTACATCTCCCAGCTGCCCTGTAATTTGAATACCTGAGTTTTTCAGTTCCTCTGCGCTGTACTGGAAAAGAAGGTCATACAATCCGCCCATTGAGCCCCGACTGATGTAATGGGTGCCAAAATTATCAAAGATCCTGCTGTAGAGAGGATAGTTGTATTCCAAGGGCAGGTGATTGAGAGCCTTCAGGAAGACATCCGATAGCCAGAGATTGTCTTTCTTCAGAGAAAATTCGGACACTGAGATGACTTTATGAATCCTAATAAATTTGGAATTCTATAAACAAAACCAGACCGACAATAAACATATCTTCCTAAGATGAACTGTCAATTTTATATCGTGCGGACACATTTTTTTACATTGTTAATGAGCAAAAAAAAAAAAAAACTCTGCCAAAAGATTGCTATATGTATGCATGTCATACTTTTGTGATGCAAGGAAGACTATGAGGAACAAATAAAGCATAGGGCTTGGGGAACCAGACAGCACAGAGGTGTCCGGTCACGTAAGCGCTAAGCGGTGCTCTGAAATAAGGTATATGGCGGCATATTTAAAAAAGAAAACATACACTGGGGTACATCAGTAACTATAACAGAGGGGATTGTAACATACATGCTCAGTGGCTTAACAACCACTTTAAATCTACTTTGTGTTAGGTGTTTTTTTTGGGGGGGTTAAGGGGTGGCGGCATTTTGGAAGATTGTTTAGGAGTTTTAGGTGATGACCTCTGAGCTACCCTAAATAGGTATGGAAATAAAACAGGATTTTTAAGGTGCAAATACAATACAAAAATGTATATCAAAAATACATTTTATTTATACAGAAGTAGAAAAGATTTAAAAATCCATCATATATTCAA
The DNA here is from genome assembly GCF_905171775.1 of Rana temporaria. NCBI lineage: Eukaryota > Metazoa > Chordata > Amphibia > Anura > Ranidae > Rana > Rana temporaria. The sequence continues at coordinate 64,945,697 of NC_053489.1, forward strand.
TAGAATTTCATAAATGCAAACAGACAATTTTTCTCGACATGTTTCGCCATATAATTCGGCTTCTTCCGGAGATTGTCTCGCGCTACTGAAAATATAAATAGAAACATTCAAGGAATGTATGAAATAAATTTCTTGGAACAGCATCAAGGAGAGGAACCTTTGTTTGAAGTCAATTGGTGTACCATAGAGAGGGGAAGATATTCTATGTCAAAAACTCATGTACCAAGACATGTGTTGGAGAATGCTGGCGATAGGCTAAAGGACCAGTCTGGCCCATCTTATGGAAGATTTTGAAGAAAAAAAGATTCAAATCGCAGATAAACAAATCCACAATCTCCACTAATCCCACAATTATCCCAAGACCACTGATAAGTACAAATGAACCATCAGCATGGTCAAAGTAGATATAACTCCATACCGCACATGGGGCAAAGGACCAGCATGGAATATCAAAGATGGTGCCTCTCCTTCTATTTTATACATTCCTTGAATGTATAAAATAGAATATTTTCAGTAGTGCGAGACAATCTCCGGAAGAAGCCAAATTATATGGCGAAACATGTCGAGAAAAAATGTCTGTTTGCATTTATGAAATTCTATTGAATATATGATGGATTTTTATATCTTTTCTACTTCTGTATAAATAAAATTAATTTTTGATATACATTTTTGTATTGTATTTGCACCCTAAAAATCCTGTTTCATTTCCATACCTATTTATTCTTCAAATAAAGGATGTGGTGCCTACTTATAGCTGACAGGTAATTCAATTATTCTCCTTCTGAGCTACCCTAGTCATGGCTGCATAGGTGCCATTACTTGTCCAACCTGCAAAACTGCCCCACCTCCTGCCCTCTCTAGAGAAATACTAAATACAACAATGAGGGCTTTTGCTCTCCTGAGAGCCCACATTCTCCATTTACCCATGAGAAATAATCTTAATGGTCACTCTGCATCAGCTTAACTTTTGCTGCTATTTTATTTTCTCTGCTTTTAATAAAAATGCTTCTTAGATGAACTAATGAATGCTTTTTTTTTTAATCCCTAAGGAAAATACAGTTGAACTTGAAGATATTTCACATATTTGTTCAGGGTTCCTTTTTAGTATGAAAATGTTGTAAGGAAAAGAAGCCTCTTATCCTCTAATGTTCATAGGGCTACAGGCCTGCTTAAAAGTTTGATAAGTAGTGGTTGTGTGCTCTGCACTCTTGTTGGGAATAGATAAGAGGCTTACAGTCAGTGAAGGCCACCTTCGACTTCAGTTTCAATCTACTTAAAGAGATTGGACACCACAGACATAATACAATACAGCTAAGATTTATAAAGCACTTTTTCTCCCTTAGGAGTCAAAGCTCTTTACACTTTACAAGTTTATATGATCAGTATAGTCGAGATGTAATATTATCAGCTGTGTGGCAACTCAATACGAAGACACATTTCAGGAAAGTACAATGCTTGAATTGAACAATTATTTCATGACTTTTCAAAGAATACATTTGTGAGCTAAATGTAATTTTATATAATTTTATTTGGAGTAGCACTTTAAAGTGGCACCCCAGCTACAGGTTTAGTTGATTTTGATTTTCCGTTTCGGATATAGATATAACCCCTGTCAATTTTTATTTACCATATTTATCGGCGTATACCGCGCACTTTTTTGCCCTGAAAATCAGGGCAAAATCGTGGGTGCGCGATATATGCCGACACCCGCTTCCCGCGCCGTGTTTGAATGCCTGCGCCGACATATACCGAGCACAGTACACTCGGGTATATTCGGCCAGGCTCGGCTTCGCTCGTAGTCACGCTCTGTGACGTTTATGCGTGAGAAGCCGAGCCTGGCCGAATATACCCGAGTGTACTGCGCTCGGTATATGTCGGCGGAGGCTTCAAACTGAGCGCGGGAAGCGGGGATTCGACATGAAGACAGCGCGGGAGAAGCCGGGAGGACACCACCGAGGCCGCATACGGACGCCGGACCGGATGAGGCCGCCGATGGACGCCGGGCAAGACACCAAAACTGTAAGTAGTAAAATGTAATAAAATGTTTTTTTTTAACAGGATTTTAGGGTCAAAATTAGGGGTGCGCGCTATACGCCGGAGCGCGCAATACCCCGATAAATACGGTATGTATTTATTTTGCCATCTTTGCCTCATTGAGTAGATTTCCCCTTTCTTCCTGTCCCACAGCCACAACAGGAAGTGAGAGGAATAACTGGTTGTAACCAAAACCGAGTTTCTCCATTGGAGGTTTTTCTCCCTTGTGCTATTCTGGAGACAGCCCAAAATGTTGTGATTTTTTTTTTTTTACTTTTTCCCTTAGTGACAATGGTAAACAGGACAACTAAATTAAGTGAGATCCCTTCAGGGATACAGACAGCAATTGAAAACTAACAGGGGTTCTAAAAAAAGGGTTCAAACTTTGCACTAGATGGTATAAATGCCCCGGACATCCTCAAATATACATTTCCACCCTATTCTGATATCTGCTGCTGTTGTCACAACTCTAAAGGGAACATGACGCTCCTATTGTGGGAATGCCCCTACATTCAGGCTTTCTGGGATAAAATCTTCAATATTTATTGTCAAGCCTCGTACACACGATTGGATTTCCATCGGACAAATCCGTGGATTTTTGTCCGAAGGGCATTGGCCGTGAACTTGGTATGCATACAGACGACAGAACTTTTTCAGCCAACATACACTAAACTATGTGTTTTTTCAGTTCTTTAGCTAATGTTGTGCTATGAATAGCATTGGTTCGGAGCATGCGTGTCTCTGACTTGTGTACACACGATCGGATAAGCTGACAAGACACATTTGTTGTCGGACAGTTTTAAAGCATGTTATCCAACATTTGTTGTCGGAAAAGCCCACAACAATTGTCCGATGGAGCATACAAATGGTCGGATTTTCCGACAAAACCCTGCCATCAATCATTTGTTGTCGGAAAATCCGATAGTGTGTACGGGCCTTAAGAGTATGATGACACAAATACCTTTCACCTACCTAGAATAGCCTTGCTCTCTATGATTCTGGACTCAACCTCACTAGCAAAAGAAAATGTTCTCTGTCTTTTTCTCACAGAGCCGTTATTCCCAGATACTGGAAATCAACAGCCATACCCTGCCTTGTGGAATCTGTCTAGGTATATGTGGAATGGGTCTAGGTATATGTGGAATGGGTCTAGGTATATGTGGAATGGGTCTAGGTATAAACTAGGTATTATCTGGGATTTGGAACACCTGTTGCCAGAGGATAACAATAGATCAGAACAATTATGGGCTTCTTGGTTCCAAAAAGCGGTGGTTTGTCAAAATGGAGCGCAGGGGCGCTGCCCCCTAATATCTATGTCCCGGCCCCCTAATTTTTGGACACATAGAGCTCTATGGGTTTTTTTTTCTGAAGCACATGATTAGAGCGGGAGGCTCTTGTATGCTTCAAAAGGGGTGGGCTTGGGGTGCAGAGCTCTGCACCTTCCCCAAAAAATGTAGCACCAGCCACCACTGGTTCCAAGACTGGGTTGCTGAATGATACTCTCATGCCATCATAGAGCCATGGCAAAATACCCACCTTTCCCTACTTTTCTCCTCTTTTCTACTTGTACTTTGCTTTTTCTACCCTCTTCAAGTAATCTAGTGATGCTTCGTGCCTCTTTCCAGGTTTGCAAACTGCCTCTATAATGCCTCAGCATTACCGAGATGTCATTTGCAGGCTGAGGTTTAACCAGACTGGTCTGTACTTGGAAAGCCACATCTTGTCATTGTGTCTTTTCCACAGTATTATAAATATTTTAATTTTTCGAATTCTATTTACTGATCCAGCTCATCAGTTCTGTATTAAACCTACAACCTGCATGATACAACAGCTAATCTCAATGTATATCTACATGCTATACTGTTTTGTTCTGTACTGTTCCTATTGTATTGTCTAAAATGTCAATAAATGCAGTTTGAATAAAAAACCTAAAGGAGGTTCTTATCAATCACTACTCTAAAACGAAAACATCTTTTTGCCTTTAGTTATACCTTAAGTCTGAATTTTGGGTATGTTTAAAACAGTCAGCAAGCAATTAGGGACATGGTACAGTGGAACCTTGGATTGCGAGTAACGTGGTTAACGCACATTTCGCAATACGAGCACTGTATTTAAAGAAATCGAAACTCGGGTTTGCAAGTGTTGCCTCGCAAAACGAGCACAATTCAGGCCCAAGTGCAGTACCGCAGTTGGCCTGAGGTGGGGGGGGCGCCGGAGCCGGACAGCGCCGATCGCAGCCGATCTACACCGTTCAGAAATGCATGGAAAGGCCAGAGGACAGCTCGGCTGACCTCGGCAAATATTGGGAATGGAGTCTTTCTGAGGTCAGCTGAGATATCCTCTGGCCTTTCTGGACGTTTCTGAGGCTCTCTCCGGCGCCCCCCCCACCTCCGGCCGCATGCGGTATTGCATGCCATTGAAGTCAATGCGGAACAAATTGTTTTCGTTTCCATTGACTTCAATGTGGAAACTCACTTTGATATGCGAGTACTTTGGATTACGAGCATTCTCCTGAAACGGATTATGCTTGTAATCCGAGGTTCCACTGTATTAGAATGATCATATAAATGTACCTGTATGTCATAACAAAGAGATCTGGAAACATTTTGGGCAAGATTCTCATATAATGGCCTAAAGTTGCGGCGGCGTAACGTATTTCATTTACGTTACGCCGCCGCAAGTTTTACGGGCAAGTGCTTGATTCACAAAGCACTTGTCTGTAAAATTGCGGCGGCGTAGCGTAAATCCTCCGGCGCAAGCCCGCCTAATTCAAATGATCCGGGTAGGGGGCGTGGATCATTTAAATTAGGCGCGTTCCCACACCGAACGTACTGCGCATGCGCCGTCCCTAGAATTTCCCGACGTGCATTGCGCTAAATGACGTCGCAAGGACGTCATTGGTTTCGACGTCCAGCCCTATTCACGGACGACTTACGCAAACAACGTAAATGTTTAAATTTTGACGCGGGAACGACAGCCATACTTAACGTTGGCTGCGCCTCATATAGCAGGAGCAACTTTACGCGTCGTAAATCTTACGTAAACGTCATAACTTCACTGCGTCGGTCGGGCGTACGTTCGGGAATTCGCGTATTTTGCTAATTTGCATACTCGATCGGGAAAACTACGTGGGCGTCACCTAGCGGCAAAAAAAAAACAATTGCATTTAACATCCGACAGCGTAAGAGCCTTACGCCTGTCGGATCTAATGGTTATCTATGCGTAACTGATTCTATGAATCAGGCGCATAGATATGACGGGCGGACTCAGAGATACGACGGCGTATCTCTTTTGAGAATCTGGCCCTTTGGTTCTAGGTCACATGAGCTAATGCTACTACAGTTGGAGAACTAACATCGCCTAAATCTTTATTCAGAAAGGCACACCTCCGCTGGAAAGAAGCTTGTCTTCATATCATTTTAGTAAATAACACCATGATTTCTAATATTCCAAGCCATATACTGATGTCCATATTGTCGTGTATCATAAAAATGTTATATACCTTTTTGTAAGATGACGTTATAGCTTCCTTAAAGGATGAACTTGAGGTCCTCCTTGAGTTACGTTTGCTACTAAACAGGATTGGAATTCTAAAAACACTACCGCCAGACGACTGCCTATGGTCTTGAGTTTTGATGTCTTTGTTAAAATCATTCAAACTGTTGTAGAAATCAGATACAACATCATCTTCCTCATTTTTCTCCTGTGGGGAAAATAGTACAGCATATTTATTGTCATTTAAGAAGTGTTTATCTCATTCCCACCACCCCATATTTCAGCTGAAGGTAGATGTTCATGGTTTTAATTACCATGTTATTATATACATAATTGAACCTATAATTTCATTTGCCAAAGCACTATGTATTATAGACAGTTTTTCATAAAATGCTGTTTCTACCTTTTTCTTCAACCTTTTTTAAATCTCAGTGCTGCCATTGGCCTGCGTTCTCTTTCAGCCACTTCCAGTCTACATGCATGCACTCCAGAGCTAGGTTTTGTAGAAAACTATCAAATGACAGCAAGCTGCAGGCCTATCAGCTGTAGCCACACGTAACAAATGGGTGGGGAAGCCAGTGACATCATAGACGTAAGATGGCCACATGTCCATATTAGGTCAATTATGTCATCAGCACCTCCCAAGCTTTGTAAAATGCACCTGTGGGCATTGAAATTACATGACATCAACTGATTGGGCCAGCTGCTTGTTGCCATGTGAGGCCTCGTACACACGGCCGAAGAACTCGACGTGACAAACACATCGAGTTCCTCGGCCAGTTCAGCCCTGAAGCCGCCGAGGAGCTCGGCGGGCCGAGAGCTCCCATAGAACAACGAGGAAATAGAGAACATGTTCTCTATTTCCTCTACGAGTTCCTCGGCGGCTCCATCGGGCCGAAAGTGTACAGACGACAGAGTTTCTCGGCAGAATCAGGCTCTGACCGAGTTTCTGCCGAGAAACTCTGTCGTGTGTACGAGGCCTGAGAGTTTTCTGCAGGTTTAGGAAATTTAGCTCATCCTTACCCAAGACCAAATTTTTCACAGTGAGAATGGAGAACCATGCCTCTGTAATATACACCCACACAGCTGCTTTTAGTCACCAACAGGGGTGCATCTGAAGAAGTAACCATGCTGATGTGCAATTAGGGACAGTTTTCACCCCGTAACGGGAGGTGCCTGAACAAGAACCTTCAATGAAAGCTCTCCATGAATTTTACCCCCTTCCTGACCTTCCTTCACTTTTTACAATTTGGCACTGTGTCGCTTTAACTGACAATTGCGACACTGTACCCAAACAAAATCTGCGTTTTTTCCCCCACAAATACAGCTTTCTTTAGGTGATATTTGATCACCTCTGCGGTTTTTATTTTTTTCGCTATAAACAAAAGAACAGCACACGCCCCATTTGAATTAGGCGGGCTTGCGCTGGACGCCTTTACGTTACACCGCCGTAAGTTTACAGGCAAGTGCTTTGTGAATCAAGCACTTACGCTGAAAACTTGCGGCGGTGTAACGTAAACGGGATACGTTATGCCGCGGCGCAGGTACCTGAATCTGGCGCACAATATTTTGTACTTTTTGCTATTATAAATATCCCACATTTAAAAAAAAAAATACATTTTTTTTTCTCGGTTTAGGTCGATATGTATTCTACATCATTTTGGTAAAAAATTGCAATAAGGGTTTATTAAGAAAAAGGAAGGGTAGGTAGCGCTAAAAAACCCACACAACTTAAATTTAGTGTAGATATGAATATAGGTTAAACACAACATGAATCAGTGCAAACTAAGTGTAAATATATATATACGGTTAATACCCCTCTCAAGAGATGATAACAAATACCACACAAAATAATAAAAAAAATATAAAATTAGTGTCCAAAACGTGATACTGTTAGAATGTCCAATTCATATGGTGACAACCGAAAAATATAATCAAGTGAAGAGAAGAATCCACCAGCAATTTAATTGTGAGTTGAATGGACATAACTGTTCCTCACAGTCGCACCAAAAGTGGTAAGTAAACACCCTTACCAGAAAGGTTGGACCCCCTGTTAGACGAGGTCATACAGGCATCAATATCCACCCTGGCGGGTAATAAGAGATCCCAGCGGTAATAGGTAGCTCCTCTCCCAACAGATCCTTCCTTGGCTCCGGGCTATGAGTGTCCCATCCAAATAGGAACCCTCTGGCGGATGATTCACCTGGTGCCAAACAGTCAGCTCCTCATATCTGGGGACACTCAGGGAGGTGACACGCCTGGAAGTGTCGTACACTCAGCGTTCTCCTCGTGAGCATTGTAAGGTACCTTACAATGCTCACGAGGAGAACGCTGAGTGTACGACACTCACTCTCATTGAAGGAAACTGTCACAGGCCCCCAAGGCCATACACATTATATTACAGGACCTGCAGTAGCAGGTCAGGGCTGACGAGCTGTCTCCAGCTTCATCCCACATGTTCTGTGCCACTTGTTCCTAAAGGTCAACCCTGCAAAGGGCCCTTTAGATCAGCAAAGTGTAAGACTACATCTTTGCAGCTCTGGGGTGTCCTACTCCCATACCCTAACTGAATGGACCCCACTTACAGCTGGGATTTATATGGGCACTAACTTTATCTATGACATAGCAACAGGGGGGGGACCAAACTTAAAGGGGCACTGCACCTGCCAACATATGACCCCCTAAGGAAGACATTTAATGTTGAAACGCGTTGGGGAGCAATTCCACACTTCCATGAATGTGGCCTGTAGGGGTATATATGTGACTCATGTATATGAGGGACTACATTTTAATATGTATCTGTTTTTAAACATTATGTACCAATAAACTTTTTACATTTTATTTTGTTGTAAATTTCTTTTGGTGCAGTTAAAATCCCATCCATTAACATCTCCGGTATTACCGGTATTGCCAACATATGAAGCCAACCCTACTTTCTCATGTCCGTGGTCTTTATAGTTCATCTGTGGACCACATGTTGCCGCTAATAGCTCATATTTTACATACATACACACACACAGATATATATATATATATATATATATATATATATATATATTTGTGCATTTAAAGGGGTTGTAAAGATACAATTTTTTTCCCCAAAATAGCTTCCTTTACCTTAGTGCAGTCCTCCTTCACTTAACTCATCCTTTCGATTTTGCTTTTAAATGTCCTTATTTCTTCTGAGAAATCCTCACTTCCGGTTCTTCTGTCTTTAACTCCACACAGTAATGCAAGGCTTTCTCCCTGGTGTGGAGTGTCGTGCTCGCCCCCTCCCTTGGACTACAGGAGAGTCAGGACGCCCACTAACACACAGCTCCTTTCTCTATCTGCAACGTAGAGAGCGTCCTGACTCTCCTTTAGTCCAAGGGAGGGGGCGAGCACGACACTCCACACCAGGGAGAAAGTCTCGCATTACTGTGTGGAGTTACAGACAGAAGAACAGGAAGTGAGGATTTCTCAGAAGAAATAAGGACATTTAAAAGCAAAATCGAAAGAATGAGGTAAGTGAAAGAGGACTGCACTAAGGAAAGTAAAGGAAGCTATTGAGGAAAAAGAAATTGTACCTTTACAACCCCTTTAAGGTTTGCCTACCTGTGGCATTCATTTAAATGCTTTGAAATCTAAATGCATTCTTCAGATAGAGTGGCACTCCTTGGCAGGGGATTGTCAAAGCTGTAAAATATCATCTTTAACTAACTGTTTGAGAAAGTGCACATTTTACCTGTAATTTGAAATTTTCCAGGTTGAATGCGAGCCGATAGCCTTTCCGGTTTGGCCCTGTTTCATTTCCATAAAATATTTTACGCTGTCCACCATAGAATGAGTTGTCGAAAATTTCCCCTGCACTCTCACTGGAGAGGTAATTATATCTATAGAAAAAAAAGAACAAAAGAAAATTAGCATAAATTCAATGCTGAATATACTGTAACTGACCTTATAAAAGAGAACATTTTTTAAGAAATTTGTTTAATGCTTGTTGGAGGATGATTATGGTAACTTGTGTCTAAACCTATACATACAACATATTCCATATGTAATAGTTAGTGCCACAATCTTATTCTTCTCACCTCTAAAAATAAGTCAATAAAGCAGGTGCTTCTACAGTAAAATGTTCTGCATGGTAAAGGTTTTCCTTCTGCTGTGCTTTGGATTTGTTATTTTACCTTGTCTTTTACCTGTACAAAAGACATGTGCTACAGTGTAAGCCTAATACACAGAGGGCCAGATTCTTGTAGAATCCGCGGCGGCGTAGCGTAAGCCATTTACACCACGCCGCCGCAATTTACTGGAGCAAGTGCTGTATTCTCAAAGCACTTGCTCCGTAATTTGCGGCGGCATAGTGTAAATGGCCCAGCGTAAGGCCGCGTAATTCAAAGGGGGCGGCTTGTATTTAAATTAAGCGCGCCCCCACGCCGATCGAACTGCGCATGCGCCGGCCGTAAAAATAGCCCAGTGCGCATGCTCCAGCTCACGATGGAAAACGTCAATAAAGCCGACGTGAGCGCCGTTTACGTAAAGCCCTATTCGTGAACGACTTAGTAAAATGACGGAAACAACGGAAAAAGACGACGCTGTCCCAACACCATACTTAACATGGCATATGACGGACCTTCGTAAACTTACCCCTCATATAGCAGGGGTAAGTTTACGCTTACGGAAACGACATAAACGACGACGAGGCAGCGCAAAAACGTTTGGGAATCGGCGTATTAGGCTCATTTGCATAGACAAATGAGAAATCGTCGTAAACGCCATCTAGCAGCCAGCGTGGAATTACATCTAAGATCAGACGTGTAAGTGACTTACGCCAGTCGGATCTATGCCGTATCTATGCGTAAATGATTCTAAGAATCAGTCGCATAGATACCCAGGCTCAGAAACACGACTGGAGATACACCGTCGTATCTCTTTTGAGAATCTGGCCCAGAGTATAGAAAGAAGGAAGGTTTAACACTCTTGTCCAGGTTTTCCCGCTATTATCAGGAAGGTTACTGCTCCCTACAGGTCATGCCATATATATATAGGTAATTATTATTGTCCTGAGGAGGTTGGATAGGGGAAAGGCTTTATTTGCACCTCAGGGTCAACATTTTTGGGCTACAGTGCACTTCCGCCTGCCATGTGATGACCTATGTACCGTCCCGGGGCATGCCTGCATGTCACTTTCCACCAGACAAGCAATAAGCACCCATCTGCTGTGTCGGTGGCTCTGTCGCCGGACGTCGCTTAAGCCGAGAGATTGCTCATGGGATACCTCTCTGACATTAATAGGTGATCGCTCGGCCTCCTTTATTCTAATGGGTACGACGATTATCGCCTTACTAAACACTTCCATCTATTGATTCATACACCTGGTCGGATGGGTGGATACCTTTACACAGCTCCTTATAAATAGGGTAAGTCCAAACACTTTTTAGCTGCACAGTCAGGCTCACAGTATGCTCTGCACCAGCTACTCTTATACTACTATAGAAAGAGGCAACACTGTATCCTGCCTAGGCCAACAAAGCCCAGGCCTAGGGCAGCACTTTGCAGGGGTGCAGCACGGAAAGAGTCCCCACCGGCTTGCGCTACACTGTTAGTGTATCGCAAGCTGCTTCTAATTTTGGATGTCCTATCATCCTGGAGCGCTAACTGTCCTCACTGTGCTATATGTTTCTGCTGCACTATTGGAATGGTTATATCTTCTTAGTGCTCTCCATAAAATTATAAGAAATTTGTGCTTAAAGTAGAACTATAGGCACAAGGGAGGGAGGGTTATAGTCCCGGTCAGTTTATTTTTTTTACCATCCCTGTCCTATTGCAGATATCTCCCTTCACTTCCTGCCCCATAGCCAAACAGGAAGTGAAAGGAAACCTATGCAAATTAAGGGAATCCAATGCACCCCCAGGCCCTAAGAACTAGTGTCCCCACTCGAAGCATGTACTACTTTTCACACAAAGGCCTCTTAGGAATTCCATCACCCTTGGTGACCAGTGGCGGCTGGTGCTCAAAATTTTTGGGGGGGCGCAAAGGAAAAAAAAATTGCAGTCTCAATGTGCCCAAACGCAGCCACTGTTCCATGCCATCAAACGCAGCCACTGTGCCATCAATTTGCACCACTGTGCCATGCCATCAAATGCAGCCACTGTGCCATCAATTCGCACCACTGTGCCATGCCACTAAATGCAGTCACTGTGCCATCCATTGTCACCACTGTGCCATGCAACGCAGCCACTGTGCCATCCATTGTCACCACTGTGCCATGCAACGCAGCCACTGTGCCATCCATTGTCACCACTGTGCCAAGCCATTAAACGCAGCCACTGTGCCATCCATTGTCACCACTGTGCCATGCCATTAAACGCAGCCACTGTGCCATCCATTGTCACCACTGTGCCATGCTATTAAACGCAGCCACTGTGCCATCCATTGTCACCACTGTGCCATGCCATTAAACGCAGCCACTGTGCCATCCATTGTCACCACTGTGCCATGTCGTTAAACGCAGCCATTGTGCCATCAATTGTCACCACTGTGCCCTTTAATGGTCGCCTCTGTGTCAATTGTCCCCACTGTGCCCTGTAAATTGCTTTCTCCCCCGCCCGGCACTTACCTTTACTGGAGTCAGGCATCCACGTCCCACGATGTGGGCGTCTCAGCCAATCAGGTTACCGGTAGCCAGAACCGGCCAACCTGATTGGCTGAGACGCCTGTCATCTTATCCAAGGGGCGTACAGTCTGTGTGCTCCGAGAATAAGCTTCCGGGACCCGAGGGTTGTATTGGGAAAGCCTATCAGAGCTGTTGGCTTTGATAGACATTTCCGTACAGCCAACCAGCTGGCGTTATTCAGATGGCCGGACATGAGCGCCGACCATCTGAATAACAGCGGCGATAATAACATAGATTCGTGCAATGCATGAATCTATGTTATTTCAGTGCGGTGAGAGCCAGGGGGGGGGGGGGGGCGCTCCAGCGCCCTCTATGGATGAACCGCCACTGTTAGTGACGCATTATTGCAGACTCACTCGTGGTTTCCAGAGTCCTTCATGCAACTGAGCAAATGCAGAGATGCAAGCCCCTCCTACTTGTGAACTTCTGTTGTGTATTGTATTTCTAAGGACATGATCCTCTGTGAGTATGATGAATTCCCATGTCCCATGAATAGATGTTTTGCTGCTTATCTGCTGTATTCATATACATTTATATTTTTTTTATTTTCTAGCGTTTATATGTATTTATGCGTTTTTCTCTATGTACACTTTTTTGAATAGAACAAACAGCCTGAAGAAGGAATTAAATATCTACACCTCCCAGCTCCGAAACATGGTGGGATCATCTGTGACCACACATTTACTTTAACCTCTAATTTTGAGGCTAGTGTGTTCCAGTATTCAGTTGCTGTTCTATTCGATCGTGTTCAAATGCATTGTTTTTAGGTGTACCTACTTGTGCATTTTCAATATATATGTATGAAATATGTGAAATAGAAATGGTAAAAAGATATATGATTGTAACCAACTGTTGTTTTTAAAGATGATGAAAAATTAATAAAGAATAAGTAAAACCTAATATATATGTATATTCAATAAATTTTTACTTTTTTATGAAATTACTCTTTTTCATTTTGGCTCATTTTCCTTGCCCATAAAAATCCCTGAAGCACCCCATTTTTAAAAGGATAGGGGAAAGACTGCCAAACTGTAGCCATTATGCTGTCTGGATGTACCGCTCCTTTGGGCCCAGTCATGGTTCCCGGAGAAGCCTATGGACTTATATGGACTTGTGCTACTTTATGTATGATCCTTCTTATGGATTATTACTACCTCATGATTATTACATCCAATTTTGTACGCTTGCATTGAAAAGGACTCTTTTATAGACTTAGGCCCGGATTCTCAAACGAGTTAGGCCGGCGTATCTCCAGATGCGCCGTCGTAACTCTGAGTCCAAGCCGTCGTATCTATGCGCCTGATTCTTAGAATCAGTTACGCATAGATTTGTATTAGATCCGACCGGCATAAGTCTCTTACGCCGTCGTATCTTAACTGCATATTGACGCTGGTCGCTAGGGGCGTGTACGCTGATTTACGCCTAGAAATATGTAAATCAGCTAGATACGCGAAATCACGAACGTACGCCCGGCCGACGCAGTACAGATATGCCGTTTACGTTAGGCTTTTCCCGGTGTGAAGTTACCCCTGCTATATGAGGCGTAGATGCGGCGTACCAATGTTAAGTATGGACGTCGTTCCCGCGTCGAATTTTGTAAATTTTACGTTGTTTGCGTAAGTCGTTCGCGAATAGGGTGGGCGTCATTTACGTTCACGTCGAAAGCATTGGCTTCTTGCGGGTTAATTTGGAGCATGCGCACTGTGATACTTTCACGGACGGCGCATGCGTCGTTCGTAAAAAGCGTCATTTACGTGGGGTCACATTAAATTTACATAACATACGCCCACATCTACCACATTTGAATTAGGCGGGCTTACGCCGGCCTATTTACGCTACGCCGCGGCAACTTTCGTTTGAGAATACGGCACTTGCCTGTAAAAGTTGCGGAGGCGTAACGTAAATAGGATACGTTACGCCCGCACAAAGATACGCCATTCTACGTGAATCTGGGCCTTACTACCTAAACAAGGTACAACTTTCTCATGGTTTACTAGAGAACTCTGTTAAGAATGTGTTGAAGATGCTATCAAGTTCTGCTCAAGTTTCTCATCTAGCTACTTTGGTACATATTTTTGTTGTTCATCTATGCAGCCTGATCTGAGGTCTCTGAAGGGGTTCATATATGGAGTATGAAAAGAACAGGGCTTACAACATGGGACTGGGAGGTTAGAGAAGATACAGTACAAATGTCTAACATGCAGAGAAGCTGTCCTACGGAGGCTATATTGTCATTCCTAATGACTACAATATTTGTGCCTTATGCCCATGCAGTCAACCACCCAGGAAATGGGTGACATGGCCAGGGTGAAGGATAGTCTGGTAGTGAAGGGGTGTTATGCTTGGCCCCTTCACTAGTGACTGGTTCCCCTCCTGTTGGGACCAAACTTGTGGCACAAAGTACGTAGGGGCCTAGCCTGGAGTCATGGTGTGTATGCACTGAAACAGCTTCTTGGAATCAACAGTTTGAACTTCTGGGACTGGATAGATACCTCAGCTGCCACAGGTCAGGGTCCTCCAAAAAATTATGAGAGATATAGGCCCGGATTCACAAAGCACTTGCGCCATCGTATCTCAAGATACGCCGCTTAAGTGCAAATGTGTGCCGTCGTATCTGTGCGCCAGACCCACAAACTAAGATACGCCTAAAAACAGGCTTCATCCCCCCGACGTAACTTGCCTACGCCGGCGTAGCATGGGCGCATATTTAGGCTGGACGCATGTGGCGCTCCCATTGATTTTCTATTCAAATATGCAATTGAGGGAAAATTTTACAGAGTTTACGTTGGATGTGTGTGTGGCTGGGCAAAGGTTACCTTCACGTCGTAGGCAGTGATCCGGCGTATTTTAGGCAGTTGTTCCGACGTGGTTATGAGCATGCGCAGAGGGATGCGTCCTCGTCTCGGCGCATGCACAGTTGGTGATACGTATCTTTCTGGCGCTCGGCCCATCATTTGCATGGGGTCACGCCTCATTTGCATGGCTCACGCCCATTTCCACCTATGCCGACTTACGCCTTCGAAACCTAGCGCAGTTTTGGCAGCACTGGCTTTGTGAATTCCATGCTTGCCTCTCTGCGCTGCGTCGGCGTAGCGGATATTATTTGCACTACGGCGGCGTAATGTGCGCCCGCTCTCTGTGAATCTGGGCCGTTGACTTTTTTGAAGTAACAACTAACGACTTCAGAGGTACGCAGTGTAAACAGCTTCTAGTAGAATAGAAGGTGGGGAGTAGCCAAAGCCCTTGCCAGAATATTCAAAGAATATTTGCCCCCTCTAGGAATGGCAACTTTGCCTTCCCCGGTGCTGCTTCATTGCTGCCATCTTCTCTGCCTCTTCTTCTTCGTTGGACAACTTTTTTGCACACTGGAGTTACATTATGGCTCTACTCTTGACATCTTACAAATGTGCCACAAGTAATGCACACACAAAATTGCTAGAAGACAGGGAAAACAGTTTTGCATGCATCAAACTGATTTATAGGTAATATATTTTAAAACTGGTGAATTATTTTTATAACACTTTCAATTTAATAGCCCATAAAAAGTGAATGAATATTTCATAGTTTATAGCTGGCACCCTTTGCTAAACTTATGATATCATTGGTTGTAGATGCTGTATTACCCATTTCCCATAAGCTGAGCTCCAGGTACAGGTTCAAAGATCCTTCCTGTTTTTTTTGGACATCCCCTTTCATCTGAATTATCTCCACAGTCATTATCGCCATTACATTTCAGTTTCGAGTCAATGCAGCGCCCTGTTTTAGACACAAGAATGTCCGACATTAAGACAGGATTGTTTTCTGAATAATTTTCATCTATGCATATTATTTATTACAAGTACTTATATAGCGGCATCAATATAGCGCTTTACATATTTTTATTATACATTCATGTTAGTCCCGGCCCTTAAGGAGCTTACAATCTAAGGTCCCTAACTCACATTTATACATACACATACTAGGGCCAATTTTCAATCCAAAGCATGTATTTGGAGTGTGGGAGGAAACCCATGCAGGTACAGGGAGAACATGCCAACTCCAGGCATGTAGTGCATAATTTGGATTCAAACCGACAACCTTAGTGCTGCTAAGCAGAAGTGCTAACCACTTAGTAAGAGTGCTCAACATTTTTTCCCTTAAAAGCAAGGAATAAAATTATGTTTAAACTCTTTATTGAGTTTCCAAAAGATTGAGATACAAAACAACAATGTCCATGATGGACCAAAAGGTACAAACATTTACAAAGAGGGCAAACATATCCATACCTTGGACATACATGTCATATGGAACAGGTGCATCCGAGCTACTACCTCCTGTGCAATGCCTGGTGAGCCTCAAGAACACAGCATTCCGCCTGTGAAGTCTCTGTAAACCTTCATATAGTCCATGCAAAAAAGGATAAAGGCTGGTGCCATGGAAGTCAGCTAAAACACAGTTTTATTATTGCATGTGAACAAAAGTCAGAAAGAAAATCCAACGCGTTTCTGGCATTTTTGAGTCATGATTAAGGCCTGACAGCCGAAAGGCGTTGACTTTCTTTCTGACTGTTGTTCACATGCAATAATAAAACAATGTTTTTCTCCTTTTATACATGTCATATACATTAACCACTTAAAGTGGAGGTTCACCCAAAAACTCTATTTTTAACATTAGATTGAGGCTCATTTTGGGAAGCAGAATCGGATGTTTTTTTAAAAATCGAAGCAGTACTTACCGTTTTAGAGATAGATCTTCTCCGCCGCTTCCGGGTATGGGCTGCGGGACTGGGCATTCCTATTCGATTGACAGGCTTCCGACAAGCTTCCGACTGTCGAATACAGCGCGTCACTATTTTTACCGAAAGTAGCCGAACATCGGTGCGCAGGCGCCCTATAGAGCCGCACCGACGTTTGGCTTCTTCTGGTGTGACGCGATGTATGCGACCGTCAGAAGCCTGTCGGAAGCCTGTCAATCAAATAGGAATGCCCAGTCCCGAAGACCATACCCGGAAGCGGCGGAGAAGATCTATCTCTAAAACGGTAAGTACTGCTTCGATTTAAAAAAAAAACACCCGATTCTGCTTCCTAAAATGAGCCTCAATCTAATGTTAACATTTTTTTTACGGGTGAACTCCCGCTTTAAGGGCCACCTAACGCCGATATACATCGGCAGAATAGCACGGGTGGGCACAGGCACGTACCTGTACGTCTCCTTTAAGAGCACAGCCGTGGGTCGTGCGTGCCATCGGCACGCACGCTTGTGACCCGGTCCGAAGCTCCCTGACTACGCCCGCGGGACCCGCGGACCCGATCGCCGCCGGTGTCCCGCGATCGGGTCATAGGAGCTGAAGAATGGGGAGAGGTGTGTGTAAACACACCTTCCCCGTTCTTCTCTGTGGCAGTGTCACTGATCGTCTGTTCCCTGTTAGGGTCCTTTCAGACGTCCTTTCAGTTTTTCAGTCCGCTCCGTCGGCTCAGCGGGGATTCCCGCTGAGCTCTCGGCGGATAGGGCGGTCCCCGCACACAGTGCAGGGACCGCCCTGTCTCTGTTCCGCTGTCCCCTATGGGGAACCGGATGCAGACGGACCGTGTGTCCGTCTGCATCAGTTCCGTTCCGCCGGACGGAAGAAAAATAGGGTTTTCTTCCGTCCGAAAACTGGATCCCGACGGACGCGGACGCTAGCGGATGCTCCATCCGCTAATGGACGCGTTCCCATAGGGATTCATTACAAGTCCGTTAACGGACTTGTAATGAACGGACAGGTGGAACGGACATGTGAAAGGGGCCTTATAGGGAACGACGATCAGTGACGTCACACCTACAGCCACGCCCCCCTACAGTAAGAATCACCCCCGTAAGGCACACTTAACCCCTTAGCACCCCCTAGTGGTTAACCCCTTCACTGCCATGGTCATTTTCACAGTAATCAGTGCATTTTTATAGCACTTTTCGCTGTGAAAATGACAATGGTCCCAAAAATGTGTCAAAAGTGTCCGCCATGATGTCGCAGTCACGAAAAAAAAAAAAACGCTGATCGACGCCATTACTAGTAAAAAAAAATGATTAATAAAAATGCCATAAAACTATCCCCTATTTTGTAAACGCTATCTCTTTTGCGCAAACCAATCAAGAATACGTATCGCCTAAACTGAGGGAATTTTTTTTTTTTTGGGGATATTTATTATAGCAAAAAGTGGTTAATTATAGCCAGTAACAACCAAACATAAATAAATAAAAAATGGGCAGACTCGATGGACTACTCAGGTTTTTTTCTGCCGTCACTTTTCTATGTTTCTATGTTTCTAACCATAATATTTCAGTTAGAACACAAAAGAAAGAGGAGAGACAGCAATCATCATTTCAGAAATAATCAAAATGCATACTGGGTAAGATAAAAAAAGCTAAATGAAAAAAAGAAGAGGCGGGACTTTGAATGAAGCGCACAGTCAATAGTGAGCGGTCAAAAAATTGTATATTTGATATATAACATGACAAAAATGTATGCAAATTAATACATTTTATCACAGTGTAATTCATCTATATACTGTACATGTGGGAACATGATAATACATGAAAGTGAAGCGGGATTAGGACTACACCACCTGTGGAAATTTCTATTGCACAGTAGATTATTGATGATCATAGTAATATAGTAATATACAAACATTCATATGAATGGAATTGAATACATATTCGGTTTACAGATTGCATGTACAGAGGCTCGATGCGTTTTGTCGAGTATTTATATTTACTGTAATAATAAAAGCTAGGCAAACAGAAAACAATGTGTTTCCCATATTTAATATAAAGGAGTTAGAGACTGCATATGTGAATGTCCGGTAGTAAAACGACATCTATGTCCGAGATGATATCCCTAAATTGTGGCCCCCAAAATGAGACAACCTGAGGACAGAAGAATAGCAAAATATGTAAGAGAAAGAAGAGGAGGAAAGAAGAGAGAGGAAAGAAAAGGAAAGAAATGGGGGAAAATGGGCGGCAAAGGGTAATAAAAGGGAGAACGTCCTTATAACAGAAAATGAATACAATTATGAAAGCCTAAAGAGAATTTTAATAATAAATGTTTAACCACTTAAGGACCTATTCACGCCGATATACGTTGGCAGAATGGCACGGCTGGGCACATCCGCTTACATGTACGTGGCTCTTTTAGCCCAGCTGTGGGGTCGCGCGCGCCGTGGGCACGTGCACGCGACCCGGTTCCGAAGCTCCGTGACCGTGGCCACGGAACTCGTGGACCCGATCGCCGCTGGAGTCCGCGATCGGTCCCCGGAGCTGAAGAACGGGGAGAGCTGTGTGTAAACACAGCTTCCCCGTTCTTCACTGTGGCGCTGTCATCGATCGTGTGTTCCCTTTTATAGGGAACCACAATCGATGACGTCACACCTACAGCCACACCCCCCTACAGTTAGAAACACAAATGAGGTCATACATAACCCCTTCAGCGCCCCCTGTGGTTAACTCCCAAACTGCAACTTTCATTTTCACAGTAAACAATGCATTTTAAATGCATTTTTTTCTGTGAAAATGACAATGGTCCCAAAAATGTGTCAAAATTGTCCGAAGTGTCCGCCATAATGTCGCAGTCACGAAAAAAATCGCCGCCATTAGTAGTAAAAAATTTTTTTTTTATAAAAATGCAATAAAACGATCCCCTTTTTTGTAAACGCTATAAATTTTGCGCAAACCAATCGATAAACGCTTATTGCGATTTTTTTTTACCAAAAATAGGTAGAAGAATACGTATCGGCCTAAACTGAGGAAAAAAAATAATGTTTTATATATTTTTGGGGGATATTTATTATAGAAAAAAGTAAAAAATATTGAATTTTTTTCAAAATTGTCGTTCTATTTTTGTTTATAGCGTAAAAAATAAAAACCGCAGAGGTGATCAAATACCACCAAAAGAAAGCTCTATTTGTGGGAAAAAAAGGACGCCAATTTTGTTTGGGAGACACGTCGCACGACCGCGCAATTGTCAGTTAAAGCGACGCAGTGCTGAATCGCAAAAACTGGCTGGGTCCTTTAGCTGCCTAAAGGTCCGGGTCTTACGTGGTTAATATGCAGGAATTATTATATTTTGAAATCACAGTGAAATTATAATAACTTCACACCATTTTGAAAATCGTATTTTGTCAAAAGAAACACACGTTACTTATCTATATAAGGTCAGCTGAACAAAGTTGTAATTATTTGGTTGGGATTTGTTAAATTCTGTTAGTCCACTAAGGAAATCTGATTATCCAAAGCTATGCTATATCTGAAGGATCTGTCTGTTCAGCATCCTTTCCAAGAAACATCAGAGGTAATTGTAATAATTATCGCAAAAGAAACAGATTAGAATGTGCCTTCCTTGCGCTGACCAGATGTTGGCACCAGTCTCTGAGGGTTATCACTTTGTAATTGCTCCAAGTAAGCAATTTGTTTTCTAAAGCCACATATTTTAGCTAAAACAAAATTGTGTATAAAAGGTCTCTGTGTAAAGAACATGTTGAATTCACACCTCTTCCAAGAATGTGGGTCTCCTGGTCCCCCACAGTGATTGTAGGAGACCAGGAGATTGACTCTCCCGGCTGTCCTCCTGGTCCCACACCAACTCCTCCTGTAGCCCCTACATACCGTATATACTCGAGTATAAGCCAAGTTTTTCAGCCCATTTTTTAGGCTGAAAAACTCTGCCTCAGCCTATACTTGAGTGAGCCGTACCTTTCATTACTAAAACAGCGTGTATCTCCCGCTGTGTAATGCATTGTAACAAAGCCCCAGCCTCCTCCTTGTCTGTGATAAGCGCCCCCGCCTCCTCCTTGTCTGTGATAAGCGCCCCCGCCTCCTCCTTGTCTGTGATAGGCTCCCCCTGCCTCCTCCTCATCTATGATAAGTGCCCCCGCCTCCTCCTCGTCTGTGATAGGCGCCCCAGCCTCCTCCTCGTCTGTGATAGGCTCCCCAGCCTCCTCCTCGTCTGTGATAGGCTCCCCCGCCTCCTCCTCGTCTGTGATAGGCGGAACAATTGTAGAAAGAAATGCTTGGACAGCCGCACTCTGGAAAAACCTTCTCGGTTGCCTTTTATTGATAAAAGTGTTCAAACACCACACATCACAGCAAAGACAAGGGCATACAGCTGACGTTTCGCACTACAATCAGTGCTTACTCAGAGCTATGAGTAAGCACTGATTGTAGTGCGAAACGTCAGCTGTATGCCCCTGTCTTTGCTGTGATGTGTGGTGTTTGAACACTTTTATCAATAAAAGGCAACCGAGAAGGTTTTTCCAGAGTGCGGCTGTCCAAACATTTCTTTCTACAATTGCTTTGTGCATTGCCGGCACCTGGGTTTCTCTGAGAGGATATGGATTCATCCACATACCTAATTGGAGCGGTGACTATCTTCTCTCTGTGATAGGCGGAACCCCAGCCTCCTATTCTGTGATAGGCGGAACACTTAAATAGTTTCCCAGCATCATATCAGTGTTCCTCTATCACGGACGGATGAGGAGGAGGCGGGGCTTTGTTTCAATGGGCGGCGAACAGACTGCATTACACAGGAGACACACGCTGTTTTAGTAATGAAAGATACGGCTGCAAATGGGCACAGTAAGACTACAACTGGACACAGTGAGACTGCAAATGGGCACAATTGGACTGCAAATGGACACAATTGGACTGCAAATGGGCACAGTGAGACTGCAGATGGGCATTGTTTAACCAGTAGCTGCTGCATTTTCCCAACCTAGGCTTATACTCGAGTCAATATATTTTCCCAGTTTTTTGGTGGTAAAATTAGGTGCCTCGACTTATATTCGGGTCGACTTATACTCGAGTATATACAGTAACTACTTTGTAGGTAGGGGTTTAAGGAGGTTTGTGAGGTAGGGCAAATCCCAAACTTGCCAGCTGAATAAACCAATGCTTGTGGCTCCTCATGCCAACCCCTATGTCACTACAAGACATGTTAGGTGATGTAGGGACTAGCAGGATGAATCCCAAAGCACTATGGGGGGGATCCAAGAGATCAGCACTCTTGAAAGTGTTGGTTTCTAAAGAGTTTTCATCTGCCAACTTCTTTTATTAGAGTGGCACTGGGCAGCAGGAATGTATTAACTATGCTCTTTGCAGGGAGACCTTTTATTCATAATTATATTTTAACCACTTCAGCCCCAGGAACAATTTACCTCCTTCCTGACCAGAGCACTTTTTTCAATTCGGCACTGCGTCGCTTTAACAGACAATTACGCGGTCGTGCGACGTGGCTCCAAAACAAAATCGACGTCCTTTTTTTCCTACAAATAGAGCTTTCTTTTGGTGGTATTTGATCACCTCTGCGGTTTTTATTTTGTTGCGCTATAAACAAAAATAAATATCCCCAAAAAAGATATAAAAAAAAAAGTTTTTCTGAGTGTAGGACGATACGTTTTCTTCTACATATTTTTGGTAAAAAAAGAAATCGCAATAAACGTTTATTGATTGGTTTACGCCAAAGTTATAGCGTCAACAAAATAGGGGATAGTTTTAAGGCATTTTTTTTTTTTTACTAGTAATGACGGCAACCTGCGATTTTTATTTTGACCGTGACATTGCGGCGGACATATCGGACACTTTTGAGACGTTTTTGGGATCATTCACATTTATACAGCGATTAGTGCTATAAAACTGCACTGATTACTGTGTAAATGTGACTGGCAGGGAAGGGGTTAACACTAGGGGGCGCTGAAGGGGTTAATATGTTCCCTAAAGTGTGTTCTAACTGAAGGGGGAGGGGGACTCACGAGGGGAAGAGACCGATCGGTGTTCCTCTGTACTGTGAACACACCTCCTCACCGCTGACAGGACATGGATCTGTTTGTTTACATGTTCCTGCCGTGATCGCCGGCAATCGCGGGTGCCCGGCGGACATCGCGACCGCCGGGCACGTGCACCGGGTCTCGAGCAATGCAGCAGGGGCGCGCCCCCTAGCCGCCCGGGAAGCCAAGGATGTCATATGACATCCACCCGTAGGGAGGGAGGGTTCCCGCGGACGTCATTTTACAATGACTTGGTAGGGAGAGGGTTAAAGCTGAACTCCAGCTCACACTTTTGAAATGCTTAAGCCTTGGAAGGTTTTTTCCCCCTTCATGACCAGGCCATTTTTTGCTATTTAGCACTGTATTACGTTAACTGGTTATTGTGCAGTGATGCGAGGCTGTACCCAATTTAATTATTTTTCACACAAATAGAGCTTTCTTTTGGTGGTATTTGATCATCATTTTTTTTGTTTTTGTTTTTTTTTGCAATATAAACGGGAAAAAAAAAGCGATAATTTTAAAACCAATACTTTTTCCTTTCTGCTATAAAACATATCCAATAAAAAAAAATAAAAAAAAAATTTCTTCATAAATTTAGACAAAATGGATTTTGCTTTGATAAAAAACTCAATAAGTGTATATTGCTTGTTTTCCATGAAAGTTATATCATCTACAAACTATGGTATCTACAGTATATTGGAATTATTTTATTTTTTCATATACAGTAAAACCTTGGTTTGAGAGTAACTTGGTTTGAGAGCGTTTGGCAAGACAAGCAAAATGTTTTAATAAATTTTGCCTTGATATACAAGCGATGTCTTGATATAAGAGTAGCGTCATGTCACAACTGAGTATAAAAAAGAAGAGAGGAGCCTCTAAGTGTAGCAATATGGTTACATTTGATAAAGGTACAACATTTAGCAACTTATTGCTACACTTAGAGGTGCCTCTTTTATACCCTGTCAAAAAAATGCTTTGATATACAAGTGCTTTGGATTACAAGCATGTTTCTGGAATGAATTATGCTCACAAACCAAGATTTTACTGTACTAGTAAACAGCGAGTTATAATGGGACTGCCCACACGGTCACATCATTTTTTTTTATACAGCTCTGTCTTTGCGACTGTCGGCTTGTAGTTCTCAATGAGATTGTCAGATTGTATCTGATTGCCCGTACGGGATGTACTGAATGTATGGGCACACAGATACACTGGCAGATCTACTGGAGACCTGCATGGCACCAGCGATCTTCTGATCGCTGGTGCGATGCCTTACAGGCTCAAAAAAAAAAAAAAAAAAATAATAAATGCACTTTTTTACCTGCAAAAATGTATTATATATTTAAAATAATACTTTTTTCTAAAAAGTGAACTTATCCTTTAACGGCTTGCCGCCTGCCTCACGCAGATGTACGTCGACAGAATGGCACGGGCAGGCAGATTGGCGTACAGGTACGTCCCTTTAAATCTGCCGCCTCGTGAACGTGTTCACGGGTCCCAGGAACTCAATGTTCCCGGGCGGCCCGCGATTGCGGTAGGCAAAGGCAGAACAGGGGGATGCCTTCGTAAACAAGGCATTCCCCTATTCTGCCGAGTGACACTGTCACTGATGGCTGTTCCCCGTGATCGGGAATGGTTATCAGTGACGTGTCACGTGTAGCCACGCCCCCTAACAGTAAGAATCACTCCCTAGGGAACACCTAAACCCTACAGCGCCACCTAGTGGTTAACCCCTTCAGTACCAGTGTCCTTTTTACAGTAATCAGTGCATTTTTATAGCTGTAAAAATTACAATAGTCGCAAAAATGTGTCAAAAGTGTCCGATGTGTCCGCCATAATGTCACAGTCACGATAAAAATCGCCGCCATTACTAGTAAAATAAAAATATTAATAAAAATGCCATAAAACTATCCCCTATTTTGTAGACGCTATTAGCAAGATTCAGGTAGAGTTACGCCGGCGTATCAGTAGATACGCCGTCGTAACTCTGAATCTGCGCCGTCGTATATTTAAGTGTATTCTCAAATTGAGATCCACTTAAATCTAGCTAAGATATGACCGCCTGCGCCGTCGTATCTTAGCTGTCTATTTAGGCCGGCCGCTAGGGGTGTGTACACTGATTTACACCTAGAATGCGTAAATCAGCGAGATACGCCTATTCACGAAAGTACGCTTGCCCGTCCCAGTAAAGAAACGCTGTTTACGTAAGGTGTTTTCAGGCCTAAAGATATTCCACCAAAAAAATGGCGCAGCCAATGTTAAGTATGGACGTCGGAACCGCGTCGAATTTAATTTTTTTTACGTTGTTTGCGTAAGTCGTCCGTGAATGGGGGTGGCCGTAATTTACGTACACGTCGAAAGCAATGAGTCTTTGCGGCGTAAGTTGGAGCATGTGCACTGGGTTACGTCCACGGACGGCGCATGCGCCGTTCGTTAAAAACTTAATTTACGCGAGGTCATGCTTTATTTACATAAAACACGCCCACCTCTTCACAATTTGAATTAGGCGCGCTTACGCCGGCACATTTACGCTACGCCGCCGTAACTTAGGACGCAAGTGCTTTGTGAATACAGCACTTGCCTCTCTAACTTACGGCGCCGTAGCGTATATGAGAAACGTTAGGGACCTCTACGTAAATTCCAGCTATATAACTTTTGCGTAAACCGATCAATAAACGCTTATTGCGTTTTTTTTTTTTACCAAAAATAGGTAGAAGAATACGTATCGGCCTAAACTGAGGAAAAAAATATGTTTTTTTATATATTTTGTTGGGGATATTTATTATAGCAAAAAGTAAAAAATATAGAATTTTTTTCAAAATTGTCGTTCTATTTTTGTTTACAGCGCAAAAAATAAAAACTGCAGAGGTGATCAAATATCACCAAAAGAAAGGGACGTCAACTTTGTTTGGGAGCCACGTAGCAGGACCGCGCAATTGTCAGTTAAATCGACACAGTGCCGAATCGCAAAAAGTGGCCTGTCTTTGACCAGCATAATGGTCCAGGGGGTTAAGTGGTTAATAGCCCTTTAAGACGCAGATACGATATTTGAGGCCTTTTCCTTGCCCTCTCTTTTAATCAGACAGTGAAAAAAGACTTGCTGGGCCAGATTTACAAAGAGTTACGCCGGCGTATCAGTAGATACGCTGACGTAACTCCGAATCTAAGCCCGTCGTATGTCTAAATGTATTCTCAAACTGAGATACACTTAAACATGCCTAAGATACGACGGCCTGCGCCGTCGTATCTTAGGGTGCAATATTTATGTTGGCCGCTAGGTGGCGCGTCCATTGAGGTCGGCGTAGAATATGCTAATGAGTAGTTACGCCGATTCACGAACGTACGCTTCCCCGTCGCAGTAAAGATACGCCGTTTCCATAATCGATACGCAGCGTAAAGATAAACATGCCCCCTAGGTGGCGTATCCTATGTTAAGTATGGCCGTCATTCCCACGTCGAAATTTTTAAATTTAACGTCGTTTGCGTAACTCGTCCGTGAATAGGGCTGGACGTCAATTACGTTCAGGTCGAAACCAATGACGTCTTCACGACGTCATTTAGCGCAATGCACGTCGGGAAATTTTAGGGACGGCGCATGCGCATTAGGTTCGGCGCGGGGACGAGCCTAATTTAAATGCTCTACGCCCCCTACCCGGCTGATTTGAATTACGCGGGCTTGCGCCGGGGAATTTACGCTACACCGCCGCAACTTTACAGGCAAGTGCTTTGTGAATCAAGCACTTGCCCGTAAAACTTGCGGCGGCGTAACGTAAATGCGATACGTTACGCCGCCGCAGATCTACGTGAATCTGGCCCGCTTAGTCTGAAGTTGCTGATAACTGACAACAAATACAGGAAAGAATAATTTCCTTTTTTCTGATGAGAAAGGTGTAATTATCAATCACCTACAGGACATAATTGTTGTACTAATAATGTACACACTGCTGAAATGTGATGATAGTTTAATTAGAGAACGTTTCAAGCTTTTTCTCTACACCTGTAAGTAATTAAGAAAATGTGTTGTTTTAATTAGTTAATGATTTGTTGAAGATTAAAAAAGATTATCTATTTAAAAGTAGACTTATGTCCCACATTAAAACAAATCTCTGCTGCAGCACAACACTATGGCCCAGATTCTCAAAGGCGTTACGACGGCGCAACACCATTTGCGCCGTCGTAACTCCTCATCTGGCCCCGGGTATCTATGCGACTGATTCTTAGAATCAGTTACGCATAGATACCCATTAGATCTGACAGGCGTAAAGCTCTTACGCTGTCAGATCTAAAATGCAATTTTGTTTCCCGCCGCTAGGTGTCGCGGACGTCGTTTTCCCTGTCGCTTATGCAAATTAGCAAATTACGGCGATTCCCGAACGTACGCGCGCTCGACGCAGAGAATTTACGTCGTTTCCGTAGCCTTTCCGACACGTAAAGTTGCCCCTGCTATTATAAGGGGCAACCAATGTTAAGTATGGCCGTCGTTCCCGCATCGAAATTTAAAAAAATTACGTAGTTTGCGAAAGACGTCCGTGAATGGCGCTGGACGCCATTTACGTTAACGTCTAAGCAAATGACGTCGGTGCGACGTCATTTAGCGCAATGCACGTTGGGTAATTTACCCGACGGAGCATGCGCAGTACGCTCGGCGAGGGAGCGCGCCTAATTTAAATGGTGCCCGCCCCATTTTAATTGGGCGGGCTTGCGCCGAGCGATTTAACAATACACCACCGCAAGTTTACAGGTAAGTGTTCTGAGAATCAGGCTGTAAACCTGTAAACCTGCGGCGGTGTAATGTAAATCACATACGTTACGCTGCCCAGGAGCAACGTAAATGTATGTGAATCTGGGCCAGGATTACCAAAAGTATTGGGACACGATCCTCATACACACGTTCGGATTTTCCGCAGACAAAGCGTCAGCCTTTTGTCTGAAGGGCATTGGCCATGAATTTGTCTTGCATACAAACGGCACACAACTGTCGGCCAACAAACACGAACGTAGTGACGCACTACGTACAATTTCAGCTCTTGAGTGCCACCCTTTGGGCACCTTCTGCTAGTTTCATATTTGGTGTGCATTGGTTCCGAGCATGCGTGTTTTTACTTTGGACTTTTGTGTGACGGACTTGTGTACACACGATAGGAAAATCTGACAACAGACCGCTGTCCCCGGAAAATGTATTAGCCTGCCATCCAACATTTGTCTGTGGAAAGTTGGACAACAATTGTCTGATGGAGCGTACAAATGGTCGGATTTTATACCAACAGACTGTCATCACACAATTCCCGTCGGAAAATCCGATCATGTGTACGAGGCTTTAGTCCATAGGGTTCAATATTGAGTTGGCCCAACTTTTGCAGCTTCAGCTCTTCTGAGGAGGCTATCCACAAGGTTTAGGAGTGTGTCTATGGGAATGTTTGATGATTCTTCCAAAAGCGCATTTGTGAGGTCAGGCACTGATGTGGATGAGAAGGCCTGGCTCACAGTCTCCGCTCTAATTCATCCCAAAGGTGTTCAGGTTGAGGTCAGTACTCTGTGCAGGCTAGTCAAGTTCCTCCACCCCAAAATCTCTCATCCATGTCTTTATGGACCTTGCTTTTATCATTTACACTTAAATTTACTACTGCTGTCTTTGCTCGGCATGCTCGAAAAAAAAAATTGACGCTTTTCAGAAGCCGAAAAATGATGTGAAGCCCACACACGATCATTTTATATGACATTTTTTTAAAACAACGCTTTTTTCATGCCGAAAAATGATCGTGTGTACGCGGCATCAAAGTTAAAAAATTATGCAGCAAGCTCATCCATTTTGCTGAAATTTCATTGCAGCAACTCAGAATGGTCCTCAGTAGTTTGTATGGCCCCCAAGTGCTTGTATGCATGCCCGACAACATCAGGGCATACTCCTAATGAGACGACGGATGGTTTCCTAGGGTATTTCCTCCCAGATCTGGACCAGAGCATCACTGAGCTCCTGAACAGACTGAGGTGCAACCTGGCGGCACCGGATGGACGGAAACATAATGTCCCAGAGGTGTTGTTTTGGATTTAGGTCAGGTGAGTGTGGGGGCCATTCAATGGTATCAATTTCTTCATCCTCCAGGAACTGGCTCCATGCTCTCGCCACATGAGGCCGGGCATTTTCGTGCACCAGGAGGAACCCAGGAACCACTGCACCACCGTACGGTCTGACAATGGGTCCAAGGTTTTCTTTTAGATACCTAATGGCAGTCAGGGTGCCATTGTGTAGCCTGTAGAGGTCTGTGCGTCCCTCTCTCATCTGTGAAAAGCATGGGGCACCAGTGATGGACCTGCCAATTCTGGTGTTCAATGGAAAATGCCAATCGAGCTCCACAGTGTCCGGCAGTGAGCACAGAGCACACTAGAGGACGTTGGGCCCTCAGGCCAACCCCATGAAGTCTGTTTCTGATTGTTTGGTCAGAGACATTCACACCAGTGGCCTGCTGGAGGTAATTTTGTAGGGCTCTGGCAGGGCTCATCCTGTTCCTCCTTGCATAAGGGAGCAGATACCGGTCCTGCTGATGGGTTAAGGACCTTATACGGCTCTGTCCAGCTCTCCTAGAGTAACTGCCTGTCTCCTGGAATCTCCTCCATGCTCTTGAGACTGTGCTGGGAGACACGGCAAACCTTCTGGCAATGACCCGTATTGATGTGCCATCCTGGAGGAGGTGGACTGCCTGTGCAACCTTTATAGGGTCCAAGTATTGCCTCGTGCTACCAGTAGTGACACTGACCCTAGCCAAATGCAAAACTAGTGAAAAACAGTCAGAAAAGATGAATAGGGAAATATCAGACACCTCCACCTGAAAAAACATTCCTGTTTTGGAGGTTGTCTCATTGTTGCCCATCTAGTGCACCTGTTGTTAATTTCAATTAATAGCAAAGCAGCTGAAACTGATTAACAACCCCCTCTGTATACACCCCTCCCCCTCTGCTACTTAACTGACCAGATCAATAGGAGTTCTGATTCAAAGTGTTCCTTAAATTTTTTTGAGCAGTGTATTTGTTCAACTTTAGAACTAGAGGGAGCACGTAAATGGTATTGATGATATTTGAATCCAGAAGGGCTCAACCTGGAACCCTCAGAACCATTTCCCAATAGATAACTATCAAATGCATATCATAGTTAACAATCTAGGAACCCCAAATTAGTTTTTAATGGGAAACCATTTAAGATTCAGAACTAAAATTTGCCCACCTACTGTTTACTCCATGATATTTTCAAAAATGTACAAAGGATAAAAATACATGCAGGCTTACCTGTGCCACATTTGAACTTGTTGGTGCAGTCTGCTTCTTCAAGGTTGCAAAGTTTTGTTGGGATGCATGGACGGGAATCTGAGAGCAGGCCATTACAGCTCTGTCCTCCAAACTGGGACGGCTGTTCCAGTGGACGGACACGAAACTGAAAATGCAAATGCAAAATGAGTCTAGTGTAATTCCTAAATAAGCAGTACAATAAAACATTTACTCAAAAGCCTGTAATCTTATTTTGATTGTGATTAGCTGTGATTGGTCAATCACATGGTATAGATGAGCTGTGATTGGCCTTGTCTGTATCATGCACTCAAATTGATCAATAACAGCTAGCAACACAATTGTACACATTGGATGGCATGAAAGGAAGCCATCCATTGTGTACAACTGTCATGTGACTTGCTCTGATTCGTCGCCGCGGTCACATGGTACTGGCAACAAGCCGATACATTGATCGGTCATTGGCTGTGTCCCGTAGACACGGTCGGTGTCAGATCGCACCGCTGTGCCACACGATCAGCACTTCCTGAGAGGACGTCATATGGCATCCACTCAGGACAAGAAAGCCACCCTGCCAATAGACAAATGACAGCCAAGCGGTGAATTTCACTCTCCCAATCAACATTGATTACTTGTAATCCTCATGCTGCTAGCATTAGTAAATAAATAGGAACGTATATCATGGTTACTTTATTACTTTACTTTTATTTTTACACTTCAGTTACAGTGCCTTGAAAAAGTATTCATACCCCTTGAAATTGTCCACATTTTGTCATGTTACAACTAAAAACGTAAATGTATTTAATTGGGATTTTATGTGCTAGACCAACACAAAGTGGCTCAAGCTCTGTCAGATTGGATGGAGAGCGTCTGTGAACAGAAATTTTCAAATCTTGCCACAGATTCTCAATTGGATTTAGGTCTGGACTTTGATTGGGCCACTCTAACACATGAATATGCTTTGATCTAAACCATTCCATTGTAGCTCTGGCTGTATGTTTAGGGTCGTTGTCCTACTGGAAGGTGAACCTCTGCCCCAGTCTCAAGTTACTTGCAGACTCTAATGCCCTGTACACACGATCAGTTTTTCCGACAGGAAAACCGTGTTTTTTTTTTCAGCAGGAAAACAGCTGAAATTTGTCTTGCATACACACAGTCACACAAATCTTGTCTGAAATTCCAAACGTCAAGAACACGGTGACATACAACTCGTACGATGATCCGAGATCACTGAAGTTCAATAGGCAGCTTGATTCTGAGCATGCATGTTTTTTTCATGTCGTAATTGCATACAGACGACCGCGATTCCCGATAGGATTTTTTCCTGTCACGAAAATTTAGATCCTGCTCTCAGTCTTTTCTTGGCTGGAATTCTCACAAAAAAAGTGTGATGGAGCATACACACGGTCGGAAATCCTGCCAAAAAGCTCACATCACTCTTTTCTTGTCGGGAAAACTGATCGTGTGTACGAGGCATAACAGGATTTCTTCTAAGATTACCCTGTATTTGGCTCCATCTGTCTTCCTACCAACTCTGACCAGCTTCCCTGTCCCTGCCGAAGAAAAGCATCCCCACAACATGATGCTGCCCCCACCATGTTTCACGGTGGGGGTGGTGTGTTCAGGATAATGTGCAGTGTAAGTTTTCTGCCACACAGCATTTTGCTTTTAGGCCAAAAAGTTCAATTCACACTTTCCTCTCATGAGAATTGGATGCGGAGAAATCCACATCCAATTCGCATAAGTGTGAACCCAGTCTTACAGGTGATGTCCAGACATCACCAAAATTTAAATCCAAACCTCCTTCTCCCCTCTAAAGCATGTCAAGGCAAATAGAAGTAAAATGGCCCCGAAAGCAACCCGCAACAGCCCATCTACACAGACCTCTAGTGATATCTGAAGTGTACAGATGTTGCGTAAATGCACCTTTGGTGTTGGTTACAGTAACTGCTGAAACAAGTCTGTTTGTGTAATTCTATCCATTATAAAATGAACTGTTAAAAGGCATGTACAATAGATATTTAGGCCCAGATTCTCAAAGGGCTTACGACGGCGCAACACCATGTACGCCGTCGTAAGTCCTAATCTGGGCCATCGTATCTATGCGACTGATTCTTAGAATCAGTTACGCATAGATATCCATTAGATCCGACAGGCGTAAGGCTCTTACGCTGTCGGATCGTAATTTTTTATTTTTTTTGGCCGCTAGGTGTCGCCTCCGTCGTTATGCCCGTCGAGTATGCAAATTAGCTAGATACGCGAATTCCCCAACGTACGCGTGGTCGATGCAGTGAAGTTACGACGTTTACGTTAGGTTTGAGCGGCGTAAAGTTGCCCCTGCTATATGAGGGGCAACCAATGTTAAGTATGGCCGTCATTCCCGCGTCGAAATGTAAAAATTTACGTTGTTTGCGTAAGTCCTCCATGAATGGGGCTGGATGCCATTTACGTTCACGTCGAAACCAATGACGTCCTTGCGATGCAATGCACCCTGGGATATTTTCCAGACTGCGCATGCGCAGTACGTTCGGCGTGGGAACACGCTTAATTTAAATGCTCCATGCCCCCTACCCGGCTAATTTGATTTAGGCGGGCTTGCGCCGGGTGATTTACGCTACGCCGCCGCAACTTTACAGGCAAGTTCTTTGTGAATAAAGCACTTGCCTGTAAAACTTGCGGCGGCGTAACGTAAATGAGATACGTTACGCCCGCTGAGTTTTACGCCCATCTACGAGAATATGGGCCATATCATTTTCTATATAGGTTTGATGACTTGGAACACCACAGTATAGTGGGTGCTACCATATAAACGTAAATATATATGTCCATCGTAACTAACTTTGGTAAAGGCAAACCTGCAGGATCTCTGTAAGCAATAATCAGGAAACAATGAAGTAGATTTGTGTCTTTCACTAAATAAGCTTGTGATGTTTCTAAATCAGCAGGGTGATATATATTGGAGAAGACACAGCAGGATATAATGAAGACAGTCAGTGACTGAACACCCTCAGGCTTCTTGAAACAGAAGTTTGGGAACACATGGGAGTTTAAATCCTGCTGTTTTACTATATGTCATCCTGCTAACTCAGTAAAGCCGGGAGTGTTCCCATTATCTTCTGAAACTCCAAAGTTCCTATGGCTTATTTTCTCTTTGAGTGCTAGCCATAAACCTTTAGGTGACCTCCTTGTTTCAACTTGGTGCAGTAAGTGTGGCACATCAAATGTTTGGCATTTTTTTTATAACTTGACTACAAAGACAACCTAACTGCATTTTTGTTTGTAATGTTTAATTAATAAGTAGTTATTTTAATTTGTTAATTGACACCTCCGAGTGTCTTATGTTTCTGTAACCGTTATTGCTATTTTAATATACATCCCTGTTAGAAGCCTTGGGTGGTATGAGATTGTTAATTTTATCATTGAGCGCCTTTTATATCTGTTGCTGCCTTGAAATTATTAAAGTGGTTGTAAACCATGGCTGTTAAAAAAAAACAAAAAAAAACCACCTGTAAGGCAATTACATAATGTGCTAGTATACATTGCATACTAGCACATTATTAAATACCTTAGAATAAAGCCTTCCAGTGGTGCGCTGTCACATCTTCCCCCAGTCTTTCTTTTCCTGGTTCACGCACTACGGCTATATGATTGGTCAGAGCCGCTATGACGTCACTCTAGCGCATGCGCGCGGGAGATCTCGGTTCTGTCATGAAACTCTGAAGGTTCATCAAGATATGCCGGACCTTCATAGCGCACGCACAAGTGACATAATTGGCTGCATCCAGAGTGACCTTTTAGGAGGTCCACGTTTAGGAGATATTCATTTTACCTACAGTTAAGCTTATAATAAAGATAAAAATCACCAAGCTGGCTTTACTACCGTTTTAACTCATTAAATTCAATGCAATTTGAGCTCCATGGTTTGCAAACGACTTTTCTGCAAATTTCAAAAGCTTTCTTTTAAAGCTGGCCATACACTGATCAGTATTAAAAAACAAAATGGATTCCTCCATCCATTAAAACTCAAGGTGAATACAGAAATCCTCCATGCAGCTCTACTGTATTCTGACAGCAGAGACTTATGAGACGTTTTCATCGGTCAAAACCGATCGTGTGTGGGCCCCATAGGTTATTTAACCACTTGCCGCCCGCCAATGACAAATTGACGTCGGCAAAGTGGTTGTAGAATCCTGACTGGACGTCATATGACGTCCTCAGGATTCTGAGCTGCTGCGCGCCCCTGGGGGCGCGCATCGCGGCGATCGTTGTTGCAGGGTGTCAGTCTGACACCCCGCAACACCGATCTCGGTAAAGAGTCTCTCACGGAGGCTCTTTACCACGTGATCAGCCGTGTCCAACCACGGCTGATCACGATGTAAACAGGAAGAGCCGTTGATGGCTCTTCCTCACTCGCGTCTGACAGACGCAAATAGAGGAGAGCCGATCGGCGGCTCTCCTGACAGGGGGGGTTCACGCTGATTGTTTATCAGCGCAGCACCCCCTCGGATCGCCACACTGGACCACCAGGGAAGCCCACCCTGGACCACCAGGGAAAGGGCAAAAAAAAAAAAAAAGTCTAAAAAAAACTGGCTGACTGGCAACATGGGTTAATAAGTGCCGCCCCACAGTGTCCATCAGTGCCACCCCACAGTGCCCATCCATGCCCAGTGCCCACCTATCAGTGACCATCTGTGCCACCCATAAGTATCCATCAGTGCCACCCATAAGTGCCGCCCATGAGTGCCCATCTGTGCCGCCTATGAGTGCCCAGTGCCGCCCATGAGTGCCCATCAATGCCGCCCATGAGTGCCCATCAGTGCCCATCAGTGCCGCCCATGAGTGCCCATCAGTGCCGCCTATGTGTGCCCATCAGTGCCACCTCATCTGTGCCCATCAGTACTACCTCATCGATGTCCATCAGTGCCATCTCATCAGTGCCACCATATCAGTGCCCGTAATTGAAAGAGAAAACTTACTTATTTACAAAAAAATTAACAGAAAAAAATAAAAACGTAATTTTTTTTCAAAATTTTCAGTCTTTTTTTAGTTGTTGCGCAAAAAAAATATATGCACGAGTGCAAGAAAAGTAATTTCCCGGAAAGAAAAGAAGATTCCGGCCACAAAAATTATTTTCTGTGGCAACATGAGGGGAAATTGAAGGCTTGGTTGGTCGACTTTCAAAATCAATGGTGGCACCATCGTGTCACAAAATGCACAACATTTCTGATTTTCGAAAACAATTATATTTTCGCAGTTTCGTCCCATGTATGGCTTGCATTTGTTTCCCTCCCTACATAAAACAGAATTACTGTACCTTTTTCTTGCCATTTCAACACTCTCTTTCCCAACCACTAACAAATCCACACCTTTCCTATTCCCTCTCTATCTGTCATGACCCTGTCTACAAATGACTCCCCTACTGCCCCTCCCTAGCAGTAACCCAACCAATCAGTTTTATTAGAACAGTCTTAGTCCACATACCTAGACAATAGTCTTAGATTTGCATTGTCATTTACTGCTTTCCCCTGTCAATATTTGAAATTTCACAAAACGTTTGACTACCAAATCCAAATGTATTTGCCATATGCTTTCAGTTTGTGCCTCATAAACTGCAAAAAGTAAGGATGAGATCAAGGTTAGGTCCCATCATCATGTATAATGGTGGTATTACCTCCTCTATCAACATGACAGCTTCCCACTGTCAATGGTCGTTAGGAATGCCAGTAGTTGCAGACATGCCAAGTCCTTAACAACCAGTGATGTCATGGCTTGAAATTTAAATGTACCCCATACTCATTCAAGTGGGGGTGTGGTATATGGGTGCACCCTTATTGTTAAGGGGGGCTTCCAGATTCCAATAAGCGCTTCCAACATCAGATCCCAAACACCACTGGGCCATGATTTTGCGGAAGAGGCTCTATCGACAACATGGGAACAAGGTAATTTGTCAGGGGGTCCCATGTTGAGGAAAAATGCCCTGGTATAGTTCAGGGGGCATTTTCTGACCAGCAAGTTTGCATGGATTAAGGGTTCGGTATGTATTTTATGGGGAACTTAATTTTTTTTTTTTTGCATGGAGTCTGTCATGGTCTTACCTCTCTCCTGTCTCCTTCGTTTGACATGTGCTGGTGGCCATCTTGGTTTCTGGGTCTCTTGTAGCCTCCCACCCTGCGGCTCCTCCTTCCCACTGGGAGGAGCTGGATGCCTGGCTCATATATATAGGAGGTCTGTGGCTTCAGTTCCTTGCTTGGTCCTCCTGTGTTCACATGCTTCTAAGACTGCTGCTGCTTCTGGTTCCGATCCTGGCTTCGTCTGACTTCCCTGCTGGTTCCTGATCCTGGCTTCGTCTGACTACCCTTCTGGTTCCTGACCTCTGGCTTCGCAAGACTCTGCTTCGTTTTCACCATCCGTTTGGACTTTTGCTTTACAGCTTGATTTTCAATAAAGCCTTCTTATTTTCACTTATCTCTTGTTGTACGTCTGGTTCATGGTTCCGTAACATTAGGACCAAGCCATGAATTTTGACGGTACAGGGCCATCCTCGCTACCCACGCTGGTTGCCAGACTTGATCAGCAGGATTACCTGTTGGGTCAGTTCGCCGTGGCGTTGCAAACCCTGCTTGAACGCACGGCTCATTTCGCTCCCGTTGCCGATGGGTCGGTTGTCGCTCCTGGGCCCGCTCCTACTGCCGCTCCAGTTGTTGCGCCAGAGTCTACCCCGACACCTGTTGTTGCGCCTGCGGTGTTTCGGGGTATGACCGTTTCTGCCCCCCTTCCACAGCGATTTGGGGGAGAGCCAACTCAGTGCCGAGGTTTCCTTAACCAAGTGGGCATTTATTTCGAGTTGCTGCCACATGCCTTTCCCACTGAGAGATCAAAGGTGGGCTTCTTGATCTTGCTGCTCTCGGACAAGGCCTTGGCCTGGGCCAGCCCTTTATGGGAGAACAACAATCCGGTGGTTGCCGAGTTTTCCGGTTTTGTTGCTTCTTTTCGGAAGGTATTCGATGTGCCGGCTCGCGCCGCCTCTGCTGCGAAGCTCCTTATGTCCGTCAGACAGGGTTCACGATCCGTAGCCGAATGCGCCATTGAGTTACGTACCCTGGCAGCAGAGGTGGGCTGGAATAATGAGGCTCTGGTCGCTGCTTTCTCTCATGGTCTCTCGGATGCCTTGAAGGATGAGGTTGCAGCTAAGGACCTACCAGTGGAGCTCGAGGCTCTTATTTCTTTCCTGATTTTGATTGACACCAGACTCAGGGAGAGACCTTCCTTTAAGGAGAGCCTGCGGAGGCCTCCTAACAGTTTGGCGCCTACGTTTGCTGTCCCACCCGTGCCTCCCTCTCCTCCCACGCCTCCTGGGGTTGACTTGTCTGGGGGTGAACCCATGCAGCTGGGGTTTGCTCGCCTGTCCGAGGGGGAGAGGGTACTCCGGAGACGCGAGGGCCGATGCATGTACTGTGGTCTCGGTGGGCATTTTCGGTTGGCATGTCCGAACCGTCCGGGAAACGCTCGCACCTGAGATCCTGTCGGGGGCAGATCTTGGGTGGAGTCTCCTCGTCCCCGGTTTCCCGTGTTGATAAACCACTGATCACTGTTGTCCTCTCCTGGGTCGGGGGCTCGGTGACGACCCAGGCGTTGGTGGACTCTGGTGCTGGTGGTTTTTTCATTGATAGTGAGTTCGCTGCCGCCAATTCCATTCCTCTGCAGGCTCGAGGTTCCCCGCTGGCTCTAGAGGCGATAGACGGCAGACCCCTCCAGCCGTCACACGTGACTCATGAGACCCTTCCAGTGGGGATAGCCATTGGTGCCGTTCACAGAGAGTCAGTCTGCCTCCAGGTTATTTCGTCTCCACACTACTCGGTGGTCTTGGGGTACCCCTGGCTCCAGAAGCATAATCCGACTTTCGACTGGAGATCGGCTGAGATCCTCTCATGGTCACCACAGTGTGGGGCTAGTTGCATCCATGGGCCTGTCAAGTTGCTGTGTACTTCCTTGGACTCTCTGTTGCCTCCTGAATACGGGGAGTACCGGGATGTATTCGATAAGGTGCGCGCAGTTGCCCTACCTCCGCACCGCCCATACGATTGTGCCATAGAGTTACAACCTGGTGCCGTTCCTCCTCGCGGCAGGGTCTATCCACTGTCGGTTGCGGAGAATGAGGCCATGGAGGAGTACGTGATGGAGGCGCTGTCCCGTGGTCACATTCGCAAATCCTCGTCCCCGGCAGGGGCTGGATTTTTCTTTGTGAAAAAGAAGGGCGGTGAGTTGAGGCCTTGCATCGATTACAGGGGCCTTAATCGCATCACGATCAAGAACGCTTACCCGATACCCTTGATTTCCGAGCTATTCGATCGCCTTAAGGGGGCCACGGTCTTTACCAAACTCGACCTGAGGGCGGCATATAACCTGGTAAGGATCAAGGCGGGCGATGAGTGGAAGACCGCGTTTAACACCAGGACCGGTCATTATGAATCCTTGGTTATGCCCTTTGGGTTGTGCAATGCGCCCGCGGTCTTTCAGGAATTTATCAACGATGTTTTCCGTGACCTGTTGCAGCAGTGTGTGGTGGTCTATTTGGATGACATCTTGGTATACTCTGAATCCATGGAGGCCCACATTCTGGATGTCAAGCGAGTGTTGCAACGGTTACGAGAGAACAAGCTGTTCGGTAAGCTGGAGAAATGCGAATTTCACCGATCCCAGGTAACCTTCTTAGGTTACATCATTTCCGCTGAGGGGTTCTCCATGGACCCTGAGAAGGTTTCGGCTGTCTTACAGTGGCCTCAGCCCAGTGGTCTTCGTTCCTTGCAGCGCTTTTTGGGCTTCGCCAATTATTATCGGAAGTTCATCAGGGACTTCTCCATGCTGGCCAAGCCTCTCACGGATCTGACCAGGAAGGGCAGTAATTCCCAGGTCTGGCCGCTCGAGGCCATCCGGGCTTTTGAGGCCCTAAAATCCGCCTTTGTGTCGGCTCCGATTCTGTCTCATCCCAACCCTGGGTTGCCCTTTGTCCTCGAGGTGGACGCGTCTGAGACGGGAGTAGGCGCCCTTCTGTCTCAGCGTAGAACACCAGAGGGTCCGCTGCTTCCTTGTGGGTTTTACTCCCGGAAACTGTCACCCGCGGAGTGCAACTATCAGATTGGTGACAGGGAGTTATTGGCCATAGTGCAGGCTCTCAAAGAGTGGAGGCACTTGCTCGAGGGCTCGGTGGTTTCTCATCCTGACGGACCACAAGAATCTGACCTACCTTTCTGAGGCCAAGAGATTGACACCACGTCAGGCCAGATGGGCTCTGTTCTTGTCACGTTTTAATTACGTGGTCTCCTACCTACCCGGTTCCAAGAACATCAGGGCGGATGCCTTATCACGGCAGTACTCCGAGCTGTCCAGGGAGGAATCTATACCGACTTCGGTCATACCTCCGAATCAGATCCTGGCCACCATTCGCACCAGCCTGACCTCTCCCCTTGGTGAGCAGATTTTGGCGGCTCAATCTGGTGCTCCCTCTGGGAGACCCAACGGCAGATGTTTTGTGCCTGAGGAGTTGCGCACTCGGTTGTTGCGAACCTACCATAACTCCAAGACCGCGGGGCATCCTGGTAAGAATCAGCTGTCCTGGGCTGTTTCACGTCTGTTCTGGTGGCCTTCCCTACATTCCGACATCGCCGCATATGTAGCGGCATGCTCCGTTTGTGCCCAAAGTAAGTCCCCTCGGCACCGTCCGTTGGGCCTGCTGCAACCCATAGCCACCGGGGAGCGCCCATGGTCACACCTGGGGATGGATTTCATTGTGGACCTCCCTGCATCCCGAGGCCATACGGTCATTCTCATGATTGTGGATCGGTTTTCCAAAATGTGCCACTGTGTTCCTCTCAAGAAGTTACCCTCTGCACAAGAGTTGGCCACGATTTTTGCCTGGGAGGTCTTCCGGTTGCACGGTTTGCCCAAGGAGATAGTGTCGGATCGGGGGAGTCAGTTTATGTCCAGGTTCTGGCGCGCCTTTTGCTCCCAGTTGGGGATTCATCTCTCCTTCTCCTCGGCCTACCACCCTCAGTCCAATGGGGCCGCAGAACGATCCAATCAGGCCTTGGAGCAATTCCTTCGTTGCTATGTCTCCGATCACCAGGACAATTGGGTTGACCTCCTGCCTTGGGCTGAGTTTGCCAGGAACACGGCGGTGAACTCTTCCTCTGGGACGTCTCCCTTCATGGCCAATTATGGGTTCCAACCTGCCGTGTTACCGGAGGCATTCTCTCCCCAGGATATTCCAGCTGTGGAGGATCACCTTTCCGTCCTACGCGCCTCTTGGGTACAGATCCAGAAGTCCCTTGAGGTCTCTGCGCAGCGCCAGAAACTCCAGGCTGATCGCAGACGAGCGCCTGCTCCTTCCTACCAGGTCGGAGACCGTGTATGGTTGTCCACTCGCAACCTCAACCTTCGAGTGCCCACTCCCAAGTTCCTTGCTTGGTCCTCCTGTGTTCACATGCTTCTAAGACTGCTGCTGCTTCTGGTTCCGATCCTGGCTTCGTCTGACTTCCCTGCTGGTTCCTGATCCTGGCTTCGTCTGACTTCCCTGCTGGTTCCTGATCCTGGCTTCGTCTGACTACCCTTCTGGTTCCTGACCTCTGGCTTCGCAAGACTCTGCTTCGGTTTCACCATCCGTTTGGACTTTTGCTTTACAGCTTGATTTTCGAAAAAGCCATCTTATTTTCATTTATCTATTGTTGTACGTCTGGTTCATGGTTCCGTAACAGAGTCCCCCTTAAAATTTGTACTTGACTTAAAGGGTTTAGTATGGATTATCTGGGTGACTTCAGACATTTTGTTTTTGGCATTTTGTGAGGTGCCTCCTAGAAATACATACCAGACTCAAAGGGTCCAAAAAATTATGCAGTTTAAATTGCTGGCAAATGACATTTCATTGTTGGCTGTCTCTGACATCTCCCGGTCATCGCTTATGAGTGGGAACCAGTGGGATAGGCTCCCGATTATTTGACTGCTGTGAAAGCCAAGCTGTGCCTCCCAGCATTAAAGCTCAATTAAAGAGCCGCCAGGAGGTGGCATAAGAGGGTAATGTATGGCTAGAACCCCTGTTAGATTTTTATTGAATTCTGTGTCCCTGTTGCAAATTTCCCCTAACTACTTGACCAGTGAAACCATTGTCACAATAAGAGTATGTGTGGGGAAATCTCTTACAGAGTCCCAGATATCAGTAAAACCCCAGAAGGAGTTCCACCCCCCCCCCCCACTTATTCCATTTTTTTCGGGCTGGACATACACTTTATTCCACACAAGAACATTCCACACAAGAACATTCTGTTCCATCATGACCACCCCTGTGCACCAAGCCAGGTCCATAAATATTTGGTTTGATGAGTGTGCTGGACAATCATATCACTTTTTTACTGTTTTTATGGCTTGCTTGGCTCACTTTGTAATAAATATACTGGGTGCAGCAGGCAACCTGCAAACACCTATTAAACATTATTATTATCTTCAAGTAAAACATAACTGTATCTGCCCACCACAATTTCAAAATGCTATTTAACAAATTTTTAATATTCAGAGCAAACTCATTCATCAATTGTCTCCCTGCTTTATTGTGAAATCACTTTGAAAAACACCCCTCTAGCTTTTCTAGTTGCGGCCATCTTGAGTAAGGGTAGATGATTTATGTGGGATTTATTTCCTGGAATCCATCTGCCCTTAGCTCAGGAATGCAGACAGGAGGGTGTGCTTAGCTGAGAAAGCCCCCTCCTGATAAAATAAACAAAAATGCCCATGAAAACTCCTGGGAAGTATGACATCCTTTTTGGTTTAGGAAAGCAGAAAACAACTGAAGAAATGTTAATAAAAAGTTTAAAGCAAATAAATATAATATACCTTTCTATCTATTTAGTAGGGTTAGTAGTATAAGGATTAAAAACAGTTAATGATGATTGAGAGAGTTTAAAATAAGATCCGGTTCACACAGGGGCGACCTGTCAGGCTACTCAGCCGCCTGACAAGTCGCGGTCCGCAGTAGTCAATGGAACCGTT
This sequence comes from Rana temporaria, assembly GCF_905171775.1. NCBI lineage: Eukaryota > Metazoa > Chordata > Amphibia > Anura > Ranidae > Rana > Rana temporaria. The sequence continues at coordinate 64,987,968 of NC_053489.1, forward strand.
CTAATAGAAAAAGGTTCCTGTATGACTTTGGGGGCGACTTGCATTGACTTCAATACAGAAGTCATTTTGCAAGTTGCCTCTCAAGTCGCCTTGAGATCGCCTTGCCGAGTCGCCCCCAAAGTCGTGCCGTCTGTGTGGGAACCAGCTCTAAGTATTGGTAGGATTTATTGTGAACGAACGTGCATGGCAATGAAACACGACAGCAATGTGTGGGACATCTATGATTTTTTGTCATTGTTTAAAGAGTAAAAGTAAAGCTACATTTTAGAACAAGATTCAGTTAAGAGTTAGATCTTTGCAAGGGCCATACCTGCTTTTTGAGACATGGGTCACAATCAGACCAAGATCCAAAGTCTCCAAGTCGACAGTTGATGGCACACGGTTCTTCATTACAAGATCGGCTTTCATGTTTTGTGCAAAGTTGATCGCAATTATTCGTCCTGTAGTGCTCATCATAGACTATATTCCTGTAAACCAAAAGCAGCTTATTAATAACTGGCTTTGTTGCAAACACATATGTAATTTTTTACACCCATATATGATGTAAGAATATTTTATTATTTCTGGTATATAAATACTATTTTAGGGGGCGGTGGGTCCTGTTGTTGTTGTGTAGTGGGACAAAGGAGATGAAGCTTAAGTTATTGTGTTGAGGCAAGGGAAGTCACTAGATGTCCATGTGATGTCAATGGAAAAAGTAAAAAGCTAATAATATAAGGCTCAAGCAGTAAACTAACAAAATTCATCAATTGCAACACAAACAGAGGTTTCAACTAGCTAGAATTCTGAAAAAGTATTTTTTTTGTTTCCTGGAATGCATTTATAGAAAAACCCACACATGATAATTTGAGCATACACAATTGTTGGGTATCCCTGATCTCGCTAGAACAAAATGAGGGTGTGTGCAGAGCTAATATTGTAAAAAAAGGCCCTTCAAAGTAATGTTAATTTTGTGTACAGTTTTTTTTCGTTGACTAAAATATGACTAAAACAATTCAGATGACTAAAATACCACTAAAACTAAAATGGCATTTTACTCAAATGACTGACTAAAACTAAATCAAAATTTGACATCAAAATTAACACTGCACTATCACATACAAATATGTAGAGGGCTAGATGCCCTCTACATATTCTTATGTGATAGTGCAGTGTTAAAAAAGCCTTTTTCTTAATTATTTTTTTTTCAGCAGCTTAGTAGATCTAAGCTGCTGAAAAAAAATAATTAAGAAAAAGGCTTTTTTTTCCCCCTTAATATTTATTATTGGTAATATTCTTATTATAGGCAAAAACAGAGCACGGCCATGGGTGCCAACTTTGCACCCAGTAATGCTAATCTAACCATGGGTTCATGGGAGACCAGCTGCATCTGGGCTAATAATCCATATGCAGAACACCTGGTATACTATGGACATTATATAGACGACATTTTAATCATTTGGAATGGCCCTACCAATTTAATTACAGATTTTGTTTCTTATTGCAATGCCAACCTCTTTGGTCTTTCATTCACGTCAGTAGTCGATTCGACATCCATATGCTTTCTCGATCTGGAATTATTCCATATCGGGAAAGACATAACAATAAAAAACTATACCAAACCCACTGCAGGAAAATCATTTTTGCATTATACCAGTTGTCACCATCCCAGATGGGTCCAAAATATCCCCAAGAGCCAATTTAATCGCCGGAAATTGTACCCAACTAGATGATTATAAGACACAAAGCCTATCTTTAAAAACTAATTGACAAAGGCTACCCTTCTGATCTTGTGGATACTGCTCGCCTGACATATTGTCAGGAAAACATTGGTCAATTTTGATCCAAGACCCTCATCTAACCACATCATTTCCATCGGTACCAAAATTTGCATATCGTAGGGCTCCCAATGTAAAGAGTAAAATAGCTCCAAGCAAAATTAAATCACAAACGAAATCCATCGTTGTAAAACAACTTACAACTTACTTAATACCATTGTTAGGTATCTACAGATGTAATAAGGCCTTGTACCTTACCTGTTCATATGTCCATCACGGTCAAAAAGTTTTGTAGCTAATGACAAAACATTCACCCTGGCCTCTTTCTACAACTGCTCCACGACTCATGTCATGTACTGCCTGTCTTGCCCTTGTGGCTTGTTATATGTGGGCAGAACAATCCGAGCATTGAGAGTCAGATTTGGTGAACACCGTCGAGCAGTCAAAGAAAGCAGCCCTCAGTAAAGTGTATCTCGACACTTTAACATTCATCACCATAAAGACATTTCAGCTCTTCATGTTTGGATTATCGAAACCATACCAGACAAATACACACCCGCTGAAAGATTCCAGCGGCTGTGCAAACAGGAAACTTACTGGATATATACCCTGAATACTTTAACGCCCTATGGACTCAATGAGGAGATTGAAATCCACACGGTCATGTAATGACACTATATATGTGCTTATCCATATACTATTTTTACATAGCCATATCTTTTGCTTATTCTGGGATTCATTCTTCATTTTTAATTTTATGTTTATGCTTACCCTGTGTGCCTCTCTCATGCTCATGCCTTTTCTATAATTATTTTAATTTTAATTTTTTATTTTTTTATATTTGTTTGTATTTTTATTTAATCTCATATAGAGGTATTTACATATTGATATATTTACATATATACACATTATAACGTTGTTATTCATTATATGGTTAGTTGAACCACTAATGGAACATATTAATTCCTGGGAAAAAGTTGTTGACCACAAACTCTCAAAAATTCTTAAAAAATTGTCACAAGTTCTTTCCCATTTTATTCTTAGTATTTCCTAGTATTACTATTATTTTTAACATATAAAAATGTTATTGAGATGTAAATGAAAAAATACAGGGCTTATTCTTCAGTATGTATTCTACAGTATGTAGATACATACATAACATGGTGGTAATGATGGTTGTCCATTTCTCTCTTTTTTTATCAATCCTTTTATCATTTTCCCTTTTTCTTTCCCCCATCTTTATCACTTGAGTCATATATATATATATATATATATATATATATATATATATATATATATATATATATATATATATTTTACACATATCTGATTTTTTATATAGTTGATATTTGCATTAATAGTTATTTATTTGCACTTTTGTATTTTTGTCCGTTATGGCCATTTCTTGGTATTTTGAGTTGTTGCTCTCTAAGTGTATGTTATGCAAGGCTCAGTATGTTTCCTTTCTTTTTCTTTTTTTAAGAAATGACCGCCCATTATCATTGCTTTCCAGCCCCATCTCGTTCTACAGAGCATATATAAGTATGCCAGTCTCCTCCTCCCATTAGATCTGATGAAAATGCGAAAGCATTGAAACGTGTCATCACTACGTGCCCCTGTCTGACGTCACTTCCTGTCGCCGAGAGCCGTGTGTGCCCCAGGCTGGAACGCACGCCGCCGAACAGGTACTTCCGGGATTCGCTGTTCCCGCAGTGCTTTGCCTTGCTTCTTTCCTGGACAGCAACCAACAATATCTTCACCAGAGAAGCCACCATCATCGGCTGACAATCCACAGTGACTACACTTCCTTTCTTATTTTGTACTACTTTTTAATGAGTAGCCATTTGGCTGTTTTAATTAATAAATAAATTCCATATTATCAGACATACTGCACTTAGTAGGCACATGTTTTCTTTTTCTTTTTGGTAATATATTCATGTGCAATGGCTTTACAGACAATAGAGTTTACAGGTTGTTGTTTTTTTTTTTTTAATATATATTTTAAAGTTGCAACCCTGTTTGTCAAAAAGCAATATTTTTGTTTGTTTATGAGACTCGGTTTTATTTATAAAGATGTTATATATCGTAAATCTGTGTCTGGAATACATGTTCAAACCATAATACCATAAATAATAACATGTTGGAGTTTTTACTCCAGGAGTATATATTGTGTTTGGCAATTCTAGAGAAATGCTTAAATATTGCATTACAATTTAACTAAACCTAAAACTAAAATGCAACTAAAACAATTCAGATGACTAAAACTAAAATGCCATTTTAGTCAAAAGACAATTAATAAGAGTAAATCGAAATTTAACATCAAAATGAATACTGCTTCTCTGCGCTTTGCTCACACCAGTTGTTACAGATCCATTTTAGTGGCCAACACCACACGGACCCCAGGAACCATGGGGTTCATGTAGAGGTTTTTTTCCTGATTGGATGCAAGTTTACAGAGCGGGGATCAAATGAGACTGAAGGATGTCATCATCTGTTCTTTGGTTCTTTCTTTGTACTGTACAACCCTCGCTATATGTAGTGAGTGGCTGAGTTAAAAAAAAACGTATCAGCCCAGACAATCACTGCTATAAGCTTGACCTAGTGGTGAGAGTTGTGGAGGTGATCCTTCCCATATTCTGCAGTCAGCAATAAACACGTTTAGATTTGTTCTACAAAGTGATTGGCACCCAAGCAGCAAAAAGAACCAGCCTGGGTTGATATGCCTAGAACATTACAGCTATGTAAGAGAACTGGGACATCTCACTGTGGCCTTTTATGCCATCAGGAAGTCTTCTGCTGTGACCTACATATGTAGCCGAAAATGTCGGAATTTTTTAAAATCTGTTAATGTCGTTTACAGTAGATAATGTTTTATAGCACAAAGCTAACTCATCACTTGCTTTACTCTTCATCGCTATGGTGGGTAATAAGTGACTGTAAATTTCAGTTAAGTGAACCACTCAGAACTTACCGAGACCGGCTCTGTGTTCCATAGGCGCATGTTCTGGTACAAGCTGACCAAGATCCCCATGGGTAATGTTCACAAAAGCATGAAGAGGCCTCTGCTACAAGGCAACTTATGAGCAAACTCAAGAGGCAGACCCTGGACGCCATCAACGATTAACACTGAAAATGAGAGATAGGCAATACATAACTTACAGCATTTTCTTTAGCTTATTCAGCATTATAATTTATACTTTGGTATTGTTTCATGAAAACTAAATGTGTTGCATATTGTAACCAGTCACATAATTTTGCTCTGTTCCTGGAATAAACTTTATTGTTCGCAGCACAACCTGCATAGGCTGCTTGTTTTAGTGCAGTGGTGGTCAACTTTCTTGATATAGGGGGCCTCAAGTTTAGCCCCTTACATTACAAATAGCCTGCACCAAAGCATGCGTGATGGAATTGTTTACTTTTTTTTAAATGGATCCTTTGTTCTGAGGTTTATGTGTATCTGAGAGACTGTCATTTATGACATAGCAAGTAGAAGTATTTTGTGGGTGCATAGACTGTGACATATATGAGCAGTCATAGGCGTGTGCAGGGGGTGTGCCGGATGTGCCTGGGCACACCCTAATCACCAAGGTTGCCAACCATGCAGTGTCTGTAAAAATTTAGAGGCTATAGTTGCTGCGCATCTCTGCTGCCTCCTTAACCAATGGCAATGACACTGTACCCACCCCCCTCCCCAGCGTGCTTTATTTGACATTACAACAGGGGGTGCTGGCAGCTGGAGCGGGCAGGAGAAAACACAGCCTGCAGTGTGGGACTGACTTCAGCCTACCTGGAGAAGGTAAGCTGGGCTGAGCACAATGTAGTCAGTACACATACATACACACGCATAAATGTGTGCTTGAGCTTTGGAGTGCACACCCTAATGCTATAGGCTGTGCACACCTATGTGTGCAGTGTACAGACTGACTAGGCCCCTCCTACTGTTAGGCAAAACCTGTCCTCTGCATCACCTGCTACTGACCCCTGAACTCTGCCTCACCTAGTACTGACCTCTGAACTCTGCCCCACTTACTACTGACCCCTGAACTCTGCCTCAACTAGTACTGACCTCTGCCTCACCTAGTACTGACTTCTCAACTCTTCCCTACTTACTACTGACCCCTGAAATCTGCCTCACCTGGTAATGACCTCTGGGCTCTGCCCCACCTACTACTGAACCCTGAAATCTGCCTCACCTAGTACTGACCTCTGAACTCTGCCCCACTTACTAGTGACCCATTAAATCTGCCTAACTTACTACTGAACCCCTGCACTTTATGCCCAATTAAGCCACGACTAAAATTCAGCGCAATGTGAACCACGTCCAATATTTGCTGCACTCTTTCGTTTTCACAGGCAGGAGAGTTGAACTTCTGATCTTGCACACAAGCCCACAGTTTTCAGAAAACCCCCCAAAGCCAACCCTTCTGAGCATTATTATCTTGTGTCACTCTATTATCTTGTGTCACTCTTGCCTATTGAGATAGCTAATGCCCACTTTCGCAGGAAAAATAAATCATCTACCGCCCCGGAGACTGCAGATATGCAACAACAAGAGATGGTCTGAAGCCTCGTACACACGGCCGAGGAACTCGACGTGCCAAACACATCGAGTTCCTCGGCCAGTTCAGCCCTGAAGCCGCCGAGGAGCTCGGCGGGCCGAGAGCTCCCATAGAACAACGAGGAAATAGAGAACATGTTCTCTATTTCCTCGCCGAGGTCCTCGTCGGCTTCCTCGGCCGAAAGTGTACACACGGCCGGGTTTCTCGGCAGAATTCAGCCAGAAACTCGGTCGGAAGCTGAATTCTGCCGAGGAAACTGGTCGTGTGTACGGGGCCTTAGACTGCAAATATTCTCTAGGAGTTGTCGGAGATGGCAAACATGCTGTAGGAATTGTTGAAGACTGCGAATAGGCCTCAGGAGACATAGACTTGAGACACATTACAAGACATTACAAGACTGTAGAGATAACTGTTTATACGCTGTCTGTCTGCAGGGGTGCCAAGGAATGCACAAAAAGTGCCAAAAGGCATGAGGGGCACCAGGGTTCTAGTGTGTTTCACCCTGAAGAACCTAGTGTTCTGCTTTTAAACCCTTTAAAGTAAAACACATCAGAAGGAGCAGTCTGTACGGGATGTGCTATGGGCAGAAAAGTTAATTGCAATAAAGTTTATTACGATTTGCCTTTACTCTGCACATTTAGAAAACAATTATCAAGGCATTTAACAGAAGATATGCATGCTATTAAGAGTAATAACAAAAATAATAGCAATACAAATTCCAAGCCCCAGAATCCTGAGCAAAAGACAATTAACAATAGTTACACAATCTGCTGTCTGTATTTTTGGAGTCTTGCAATCCAAAGCAATTAGAGCAGAGATCTCAAACTGGCGGTCCTCCAGTTGTTGCGAAACTACAACTCCCACCGGCAGAGGCATGATGGGACTTGTAGTTTCGCAACAGCTGGAGGGCCACCAGTTTGAGATCTCTGCTCTAAATGCTTTGGATTGCGAGACTCCAAAAATACAGACAGCAGATTGTGGAATTATTGTTAAGTGTCTTTTGCTCAGGATTCTGGGGTTTGGAATTTGTAAAGGCAAATCGTAATGAACTTTATTGCAATTAACTTTTTTGCCCAAAGCACATCCCGCACAGACTGTTCCCAGTCGCCGGAGGGATGCCAGTTTGAGACCCCTAATTTAGAGTTTTTCTTGATCAAGCAAATTTACCAATATCCACTACTCTTGATGTGATTCCAGCAAATCCTTCTGATCGGAAAGTATATGAATCCACATATGACACCATGGAAACGCTGTGATATGTTCATAAACAACAAACCATACACAATGGTTGAACAGAATGGCCCAGATTCAGAAAACACTCACGCCAACGTATCTCGAGATACGCCGCATAAGTGTAAATATGCGCCGTCGTATCTGTGCGCTGTGCCCACAAAACTAGATACGCCTGAAAATAGGCCTTATCCGACCGACGTAACTTTCCTACGTCGGCGTATCGTTGGCGCATATTTCCGCTGGCCGCAAGTGGTACTCCCATTGATTTCCTATTCACCTATGCAAATGAGGGAGATACGCCGATTCACGAACGTACTTGCGCCCGGCGCATAATATACGTGCTTTGCGTGAGTCCTACGTCCGGCGTAAAGTTATTCCCCATATAGGAGGCGCAAGTCATGCAAAGGTATGGACCAGGGAACACAGCCGTAGTATTTTACGTTGTTTACGTAGTACGTGAATAGGGCTAGGCGTAGGTTACATTCACGTCATAGGCAGTGATTCTACGTAAATTAGGCAGTAGTTTCGATGTGATTCTGAGCATGCGCACTGGGATGCGTCCACGGGACGGCGCATGCGCCGTATGTTATTCGTAACTTTATGACGCTCAGTCCTTCATTTACATGGGGTCACGCCTCATTAGCATGGCTCACGCCCACTTCCACCTATGCTGGCTTACACTGAGGAAACCCAGCGTAGATTTGAGAGTGACTGGGGGCGAGTGCTTTGTGAATACAGTGCTTGCCTCTGTGCGCTGCGTCGGCGTAGCGTATATTCGATACGCTACGCCGGCATAAATATGCGCCAATGTATGTGAATCCGGGCCAATGTGTTTAAGTTGAGCACTTGCGGTTTAAATAAAAACTAGCTGTAGCTCTGACCTTGATTCATAATTGGTGGAAAACCCCTAGTTGAAACAAATCTAACCACAATCATTACATCTCATATACGTTTTACATCTTCGTGTAATTTGAAAGGTTGCTTTCACAAAAAACAATGAAATAAGGGTGAATATGATCCTTAGTAACGAAAAAAAAAAACACAACAAACACAGAATCGGGTTATGATATACAATGTTTTAGCAAACTGTCATCTAGAAGAGGTTAGATATACTTTAAGGCAGTTTAGATAACTGGTGATACAGTATACATTTAAGCAATAACATTACTGCCTCCTAATATATGAATACTTTCATTGTTCATTAAATGTGATTAGGTTATTTTTGTGTTAGCATATCTTACCTTGGCTCCTGTGACTCTGCGGTCTGTGGAGTAGATTCCCTTAAAGTAAAAGTCCAGGGTTTTATTTACATTGGTTAATTTTATACCAACTTCCACTCCCCTCATCCATTGAAAAGCAAATTGAGTATTTAGAAAACCATTGTTTGGTTCCATTATCTTTTAAATCAGGAGTCTGTGTGTGAAATCCAAGCTGGTTATAGATGATAGATGACGGGCGGGGGGTGGTGGTGTCTGCTGCCACCCACAGATGGGTCAGTCCTCAATAAATCAGGTAAAAATCATGTTTGTAGCTTCCATAGTCTTTCCAACTTCAGATATCTACCTTTCTTTAAAGCAGAGTTCCATCCGAAAATGGAACTTTTCGGATTCCTTCCCCCCTTTGGTGTCACATTTGGCACCTTTACAGAATACAGGTATTTGCTCCCACTTCCGGACATAGATCAACGCAGGCTCCGCGGCGATCTATGCTATGTCTGGCCCCTCCTTTTCTGGGAGACACCCAGGTACCAGAAGACAGCAGGGACCACTCAGAACACGCAGCGCAACTTGCGCATGCACTGTAGGGAACCAGGCTATGAAGCTGCAAGGCTTTACTTCATGATTCCCTTACTGAAGATGCTGGTGTTCTATCAAGAAGTGCCCCCCATTGAATAGTGCCCGCACATGCACAGGATGGAGCCGCACTCCAGCTAAGTTGCCGATCAGCTGGAGTGACGTAAGCGCATATCGTAGGCGGTATCTCTTGATGGGAGATACCATTTTACGGGCACAATTGAAACCTATACAGACATTGGGATGAGACCGTAGTTTTCAGATTGTGCCTCGCTGTTAGCCACCCTCCAGCAGCAGCAATGCACAATCTGAGAACTACGGTCTCCCCCGCTGTTTGTATAGGTTTAAATTCTGCCTTTGAAATGGCGTCTCCCATTAAGCGATATCTCTTATGATGTGCGCATGCGCCATGGTTACGTCAAATCAGCGGTTGTGCTATGATGTACGGTGCATGCGTAGTTCATCCCGGGCGCTATTCGATTGGTGGGTACTTCTTGATAGAACACCAGTGCCTGCATGCAGTAGCCGAGGTACAGATCGGCCTCGGGTGAGGACATTGCGGGCGCCTTGGACAGGTAAGTGTCCTTGAAATAACTTGATAATCATAAATAAATAATAATAAATAATAATAATAATGTCCAACATTAGCAAACCAGTGAAAAATCATGAATAGTAATAATGTCCAACATAGTGCATAACCCCCAATTGGGAGATATGGTGATAAATCTAAATCAATACTGTGCAGAAAAGTCCATAAATTTAGTGTATGTTGGTAATAAACGTGTGCTCGTAGGATGATTCCACTCCACCAATAGAAGTTTCCACCTCCACCAAAGAAAGAAGCAATCACAGCAAATGTGCTCAAGGATGGCACCTTACCACAAGATGTTGACCTATTTAATTAAAAAGAGGTCAATAAAGGCATATGGCAAAAGCCATGGATTCCATACGCAGCTCTTGTTCACTTGATTCCACCAGACTCCATAACACATGAAGTAAACCAGAAGAAAAAGAAAACCGCCATAGAGTAATAACGTTTTTAATAAAAATTATAAAATCAGACAGCGCCAAGTGGCCCCTTACTTTGGTTGGTGCCTTTCCCAGATACTGAGCCTAATCGGCGTTGAAAGTTTTAGTTTGACCTATTTAATTAAAAAGAGGTCAATAAAGGCATATGGCAAAAGCCATGGATTCCATACGCAGCTCTTGTTCACTTGATTCCACCAGACTCCATAACACATGAAGTAAACCAGAAGAAAAAGAAAACCGCCATAGAGTAATAACGTTTTTAATAAAAATTATAAAATCAGACAGCGCCAAGTGGCCCCTTACTTTGGTTGGTGCCTTTCCCAGATACTGAGCCTAATCGGCGTTGAAAGTTTTAGTGGAGAGACGGTTCCACGCTCAGGACGCTTGCAAAGATAGTGTGCGTTCCACCTCTCGGATCCAGAGAGCCAGCGCGACCAGAAGTGCGTTGATTTTGCGTGACCAGGCTCCTCGACGTACGTTTCGTGTTACCACGTCGTCAGGAAGCTTACGTACATCGAGGTGCCTGGTCACGCAAAATCAATGCACTTCCGGTCGCGCCGGCTCTCTGGATCCGAGAGGTAGAACGCACGCTATCTTTGCAAGCGTCCTGAGCGTGGAACCGTCTCTCCACTAAAACTTTCAACGCCGATTAGCCTCAGTGCCAGGGAAAGGCACCAACCAAAGTAAGGGTCCACTTGGCGCTGTCTGATTTTATAATTTTTATTAAAAACGTTATTACTCTATGGCGGTTTTCTTTTTCTTCTGGTTTACTTCATGTGTTATGGAGTCTGGTGGAATCAAGTGAACAAGAGCTGCGTATGGAATCCATGGCTTTTGCCATATGCCTTTATTGACCTCTTTTTAATTAAATAGGTCAACATCTTGTGGTAAGGTGCCATCCTTGAGCACATTTGCGGTGATTGCTTCTTTCTTTGGTGGAGGTGTAAACTTCTATTGGTGGAGTGGAATCATCCTCCGAGCACAAGTTTATTACCAACATACACTAAATTTATGGACTTTTCTGCACGGTATTGATTTAGATTTATCACCATATCTCCCAATTGGGGGTTATGCACTATGTTGGACATTATTACTACCGTATTTATGATTTTTCACTGGTTTGCTAATGTTGGACATTATTATTATTATGTATTATTATTTATTTATGATTATCAAGTTATTTCACTATCTGTAACGCCCCCTACCTTTCCATTTTACCCAATATTGTTCCAGTTTACTGCAATTTGGGGTGCAGCTCAGTATTATATATATTATTCACTTTATTAATTATTTAGTTGGCGCGAGATTTTACCCCCCAGGTAAGTGTCCTTTATTTTAAAAGTCAGCAGCTGCAGTATTTGTAGCTGCTGACTTAAATTTTTTTATTTTTTTGGCGGAATTCTGCTTTAATGATATAAAGCACATTTCTAAGCTTGCATGGACATACAGGCTATTCTGACAAATGTTGTTAATACATTGTGACATGACCAATCTAGATATTTGGCATGTAATTATCACATTCATATTTTAACCCTGCAAACATGTTGAATTTTGATTTGTTGTAGTCTTATTCTGCTTAGGGCCCATGCACACTGGGGCTCCTCTAAACACTTTTCTCCTAGCAGGAGGAAGGCAGCTTCACTAGACTAAAAATCAACAATGTATTTAAAGCCCAAAACTTTCTTTCTAGTTTTGGATGGAACGGTAAAGGGTTAGCACCTCTATCAGGTTTTTATTAATGTCTGTGCCCCCCGCTGGAGAGATTTGCCTTACTATTGGTCTTGGTGATCATTGTCTCCAGTACAGAAAGTGATAGGAAATCAAGGGAAAGAGGATAGGTGAATTCTACCAATGGGGCAACTGTCCCAGTGAAAGCTGTCTAAGGGCTCATTCACACATGCAGCTAATATAGCAGCTCCTTTGAAAAGTGATCTGTGGTGGTCGTGTTTGATAAGTGCCTGTGATTGACATTGGTAGCCCCTGTCCGAAAGTGTCCTGATTGGGTCTGAGCTGTGATCCATTCCCCTCCCGCATCCTATACATTATGTACTACTATCCCAATAGGCACAGGTTAGTTTATACCGAATGTAGCACAAAGTCCTACTTAGGCTTTTTTCCTTCAGTCTTATCCAGCCATATATATATATATATATATATATATATATATATATATATATATATATATATATATATATATATATATATTATGATTTTATTGTTTTTTTTTTTGTTTTAAAAATAATTTAACATATCCAACCTCTTAGAGGACATGTCGTGTATACTGATGTGGATGAGTAATGCCTACACCCCCAATAACAGACTGCACTGGGAAAGGAGGCCAAACTCAGGTACAGTACCACTGCACAGTTATGTTTGGACACATTGCAAACTTTTGGAAAGTGGAAAAGTCGTAGATTCAAGGCAAGTCTATGAAAATTGAAGCTTAATGTGCCCATGTTCATGCACAATCCGACTGCCTTCAGGTACCACCATTGCCTGTATTTAGTGAAGGAAGCAAAGCCACACATGGTCATCTCAGCATACAAAATATCTTTGTTATCCAATGAACAGGCTAACAGGACCTCAACGGAATCCTTCCTCTGAAGCCTCCAGAAGGAGAGGTTCTAGGACTACGGTCCTGTTGGTCTATTCATTGCTGGATCAAAAAATATATTTTTTATGGTATGTATTTACCTTTTTTATTAGTACCGACTTCACGAGTTTGGACTTTGCCCTGCTGTGGCTTTGTGATCAAGGTTATTACTCTTAGGCCCCATACACACGATAGGATTTATCCGCGGATACGGTCCGCCGGACCGTATCCGCGGATAAATCCTCTGCGGATTTTAATCCGATGGAGTGTACACACCATCGGATTGAAATCCGCGCCGAATTCCCATGGCGGTGACGTGTCGCGCCGTTGCCGCGATGATGACGCGGCGACGTGCGCGACGCTGTCATATAAGGATATCCACGCATGCGTCGAATCATTACGACGCATGCGAGGGATGGGTTCGGACGGATCGATCCGGTGAGTCTGTACAGACCACCGGATCGATCCGCTGGTGCCGATTCCAGCGGATAGATTTGTAGACATGTCTACAAATTTTTATCTGCTGGAATTCGGAAATATCCGCGGATAAATATCCGCTGGAACGTACACACCAGGGGATCTATCCGCTGAAACCGATCCGCTGAGATTTTTCAGCGGATGGATCTGTCATGAATATGCATCAAGCCTGTCTGCCTACCTGATCTCCATGTGTTCATTAGAGGCAGATCCTGCTCTGGTTCCCCTTTTTATCACTTCCTCTTCCTGTATGGCTCCACCCTAGTCCATCCCAGGAAGCCTATATTAACCGTTGCTCTACAGGTCTGCAGTGCTGTTCAACAGTGTTCCTATGCTTACTTCCTGTCTGCAGTGTATTGCTAGTTCCTGGTTGCAGAGTGCTACGATCATCTTCCGTGTACCGTTTTGGCTTGTCCCCGACTTCCCTGTCTGCCTGTGCCCCTGACTATTTGCATGTTCCATGGTTATCCTTGTCTGCCTGCTGCCCTGACCTCGGCCTGTCCATCACCACTGTTTGTCCTGCTGGCTGCCTCCCCCTTCTCCCTGCGGAGTGTGACTTGAGGAATCTCGGGGATGCGACCTGGACCCAGTAGCGGCCAAGACCATCCTTACCATCAAAGGCTCTGGTGAATACAATACTGGGTCTTAGACTCCGCGCCCTGGGTGATCTTAGGTTCACGCTTCGTCTCTGCTAGCAGTAGTCGGCCATAGGATTCACCACCCTGTGGTGCATCCCTGACCCCTACGGGGTGCACTTGTCACCTGGCCACAGGTGACCTGACAGGATCCTCTCGTGTGTATGGGGCCTCAGGCCTCGTACACATGACCGAGTAACTCGTCGGGCAAAACACATTGTTTTCCTCGTCGAGTTCCTTGTTAGGCTTGTCGAGGAACTCGACAAGCTTGCTTTGCGTACACACTGTCAAGACAAAATCTCCTCATTCTCAAACATACAACACATACAACGGCAGAGGGAGTTCGATTCCACTGGCTAAACTCTTGGGGCTGGTTTTGCTAATCTCATGTGTTTGCGTGTTAAGTAAAAGTTTGGTCGGAGACGATTTGCACTTTTCAGTCTGTTACAGCTTGAAAAATGTGTTATCTCCATTAAAAATGCTACTTTTATTCCCGTCTCATACTTTATTCTGAGCAAGCGCGGGTTTCTTAGCATACACACGCTTAAGTTTCTCGCCGGAAACCAGCCCAACCAGGAACTCGACGAGCCAATTTGAGACTCCCGTCGAGGAAATAGAGAACTTGCTCTCTTTTTGGCTCGTCGAGTTTCTCGACAGTTTCCTCGACGAAAATGTACACACAACGGGCAAAAAAATATCTCCCAGCAAGTTTCTTGCTGGTTTTTGCCGAGAAACTTGGTCGTGTGTACGAGGCTTTATTGAATCTGTTGCCCTAAAGGAGTAGCTGTTGGGAGGGTTCAAGCCTTGCAAAGACAAGGATCAACCCAATCAAAAGCAGTTCCAAAAAATCTACCTGTTCCAACTTATATACAAATTCAACTTAAAGTGATAGTAATGCCTTTTTTTTTATTTATACCCACAGGTAAGCCTTTAATAAGGCTCACCTGCAGGTACAGTAAATATCTCCTAAACATGCACTGTTTAAAAGATATTTACTGTCACTGGCACATGCACACTGCGCTCTCAATGGACGGTGTGTCGTCCATAGACAGAGCCGTGCCGCGGCTGTGACTCACAAGCTCTTGCGCAGGAGTAACGTCGTCGCTGCTCAGCCAGTCAAACAGCGGCTCAGGGGTGACAGCGCTCCACTGAAGGGCTTTGGGGGTAATTTTACCATTTAAGTTACACTGCCTTAAAATTTCTACCTAAGTGCCCGATCCACAAAGCACTTACCTAGAAATTTTTGGCTGTGTAACTTAAATTCCGCCGGCGCAAGGCGTTCCTCTTTTCATGGGGGCGATTCCCATTTAAATTAGGCGCGCTCCCGCGCCGGCCGTACAGCGCATGCTCGTGACGTCATTTTCCCGACGTGCATAGCGCGAAATTACGTTACGCCAAGCTTTGTGGATTGCGACGGGTCAATAAAGTTGCGTCGGGAAAAAAAAAAGATACAGCGAAAAAAAAAAAATTCAAAACAAAAAAAAAATCGCGTCGCTGGACAGAAGGGTCTGTTTTTATAAGGTGTAAACAGTTTACACTTTGTAAAAGCAGCCCTAATTTTGCGTTTGCAAACTAAAACTTACGGAGAAAAAACGAAGCTGCTAATTTGCATACCCGAGGCGGCATTTCGACACAAAATGCCCCCAGCGGCGGATGCGGTACTGCATCCTAAGATCCGGCAGTGTAAGTCCCTTACACATGCCGGATCTTCTGCCTAACTATGGAAAACTGATTCTGTGGATCAGTTCCATAGTTAGAAACAGGGATACGACGGCGTATCCCTTTTGAGGATCTGGCCCTTTGTTTTCAGGTAAGTCTTTCATATTGTGCTAGAATGTGATGCATACTAGCACATTATGACATTTATTTGCAGTGATATTTTTATTTTTTTGCAGTTATGCCTTGTTACTATCTTGTTTGTAACCCGGGGACTGCTTGTATCTGTATTTATTACCACTGTCTACAACATTAACCATTTATAGTTCTACAGAGGAGAGTATTACAATATCATACATATAATAATACTAATAGCTTGGGGTGCACACAGAGATACACATCCTGCCTTTCCCAAATGTTGCTGACATCGTCCCATACAAACCTCATAGATTTATCTTCCCCTTATCTGTCTTGTTTACTTGAACTGTCCTAAACCTCCCGTCCTGTGAATTCCTGTATTTGGTCACTGGTCAGCAGTATTTCCTAACAGTTCCAGTAAATATTTACGGCAAGCCAGGCGCTTATCAGGCAAGCCGTTTCCTATGCTGCTCGTCATAGCAGGGCCCTGATCATCTGTTTAATGGGGCCCTCACTTGAGAGTTTCTGGAAATTACACTGATCAAGCAAACTCGCTTCTTGATACTGTTCTCCATTTATTACATTTTGGTTTAACTTTACACCTACCTACTGGGCACTTTCACCCCCTTCCTGACCAGGCAAATTTTAACCTTAAGGCCGGGTTCACACCTATGCGAATTGAGTGCGGGTTAAACCGCATCCAACACGCAGAACATTTCTAAATACATTGTTTACAATGAGGCTGGTTCACATATGTGCGATGCATTCGCACTGCGCATTGCAGTAAAACCGTGTGCGTCTTTTAGGCATTGCGGTGCGGCTCAGGTGCGAATTCAAGCCCATTATCTTCTATGGGTACGCAGCTGATTCGCAGATGTGTTCAGTTCTCTTCAGGAATTTCTCTCATTCAGCTCAATACACTTCTCCCCCACTCTCCTCTCACCCGTAACTTCTCCCAGGTCTCCAAATTCGCATCTAAAACGTTGCTAATCTGCTGAACACTTCTCTTATCTCTCTGCAGAAGTAAGAGAGCTGAAATTCGCACCGCACTAGTGTGATTCCGGCCTTAGAGCTTCCATTTGGTGGTATTTAACTACTTTAATACCAGGCACTAACACCCCCCTTTTGCCCAAATCTTCAGCTTTCAGCACTGTCGCTGTTTAAATGACAATTGCACGGCCATGCTACACTGTACCCAATCATAATTTTTATAATTTTTGTAGCACTAGCCCCGGAGGAGCTGCTGGTTGTTTTGGTTGGCACATTTACCTCGTGGCTCTTCCGAATTCCTAGGGGTGAATGGTACATATAGCAATAGTAAAAGAATTTCCGCAACAAGTGTCTTTTCTGGGCTCTTTATTACCCAGTCAGGATTAAAAAAATGAATTGGTAATGAAAGGGATAGAGTTTGCAAGAAGAAGGAGAACCGCAGATTCAGGCGTAGTATTTGGAACAGTCCTGCTCAGGGGTCAAGTCCTGGGGAAAAAAGTGTGGGAACTCCCACCCAAGATCCACGCCCCCACCAAAAAAAAAAAAATGATACGCTCATATGCATAATTACTAAACCACATTTTTTTTTTCTATTCACTGTACCTTAGTAATCCTTTATGTTACTGGCCGCTTCCTGCTTCCTTCCATAAAGGATTACTAAGGTTCGCCTGCCCCTGACAGTGACTCGAGCTGGGCTTTGCCGCTTAGTGAAGGATTGGCTCGGGCGGCTCGGCTGCTCTAGTCCTGCAAAGGGAACTGAGTTCCTGCTGTGAAAAAAGTGAAGGAACTCCGTTCCCACGCGTTCCCGCAGGACTTGAGCCCTGGTCCTGCTCCCATGTATAACACTTACCTGTGCCTCTCTCACTGACCTGGCAGCCGAAGTATCACTCAAACCTTTGTAGGATAAAGTCTCTGCCACAGACCCTCCTCATATGAACTTGGACTTGAGGAAAAGTCCCTGCCACAGACCCTCCTGAAATGGACACCTCTGCCACAGGCCCTCTCTGATTGCAGTTACAGAGGCAATCCTCCTTAGGTGAATTACGCCTGGATCTCCTTCTTAATGTCGCCCAGGCACCGACTGACAGGTGATCAATCCTTCAGTGCCCGGCTATCTTGATCCCCGGTGGTTTGTCAAAATCCTTTTGGATTGCCAGCCATTCATTGGCACTCCTCAGACTGACTCCCCACCAAACAGCTATACCGCTTGGAATCCTCAAAGGAACGAACCCAGTTGATCACTGGGTCCCCGTCACTGCTCAAATGTTCCGGGCCAACATGGTCCCGGAACCAGGAACACCGTGTGGCACGCACGCCCCGGCCAGATAGGCCATAACGCCGGGCCGCCGTGATGTGGTCACCCTAAAGGTGGGTGCCACATAGGGTTCCCACCTCATCCCTTTAAAAAGGAACACATCTGAATTACACAGGTTCTGAGGCTAATTTAATGCAGATAAGGCACCAAGTGAGTTTAATTACCACCTTAATCAGCCACAGAACCTGTGTAATTCAGATGTGTTCCTTTTTAAAGGGATGAGGTGGGGGCGTGGCCAGGCAGCGGATGTAGCCGGACGCACCTTTTGCTTCTCTCCGCCGAATCTCCTGCAATCCATCCTGATACTCACCCGACAGACCCGCTCTTCACGCCAGCTCGCTGCAGGAAGGTCCCCCGATCGCTCCGGTGCCTCTTGCTCCCCGATCCGAACACGATGGCGGCGGCTAGGAGACAAAATGCGGCCCGGTCCCCGGACAGCGTGGGGATCCAAGATGGCGCTCAGGCCCAACGCACGGCCAAGGAAAAATACAGGGACGGGGCGGAGAAGTTATTCTCCAGAGTGCTGGCCGCCGATCCCAATGCTCGCCCGGGAGGCCAGAATGAGATGCAGGGCGCAGTGTCGGACGCGGATGATACGGTCCCCCTGGAGGATGGTGGAGGCCCGGACTTTCCATGGAGTGCAGTGAGTACCCCTAACAGCAATACCACTAGGCCGCAGGCCCTCACCAGCCCAGCCACTAGTCCTGCTACCGACGGTGAGCCCTCATTAAGGGATATATTTGCAGCTATCACTACATGCAATACCTCCCTAACTGCCCTGACTGCTGATATTAAGGGGGTGAAGGCAGAAATGTCATTTATGAGGCAGGATGCACAGAAACTAAGGGAGAGGACATCTGCTGTGGAGGGGAGGGTGAGCTCCATAGAGGATGACATGGCCCCCATGCAAAGGGATCTTTCCTACAATAATCATCTCCTTACACAACATTCCTCTCGTTTAGAGGAACTGGAGAACAGAATGAGACGAAATAACGTAAGGCTGGTGGGTCTACCTGAAAGAGCTGAAGGGAAGAATCCTGTAGAATTTATTGAAAACTGGCTGGTGACTGCCTTTGGCAAAGAAGCTTTCACTCCATTATTTTCGGTGGAAAGAGCTCACAGGGTGCCCTCCCGTCCCCCTCAGCCAGGAGCACCTCCGAGACCCTTTTTATTTAAACTTCTGCATTACAAAGACAGGGATGCCATACTGCGCAATGCCAGGATTAAACCCGAGGCCATGAAAGTTGATAATGCTAAAATCTCCTGCTTCCCTGATTTTTCTGCGGAGCTGCAAAAGCAACGTGCAAAGTTTCTGGATGTTAAACGTCGCCTCAGAGTACTAGATGTGAAATATGCTATGCTGTACCCCTCCAAGCTTAGGGTGGAAGCATTGGGATCTGTACACTTCTTTGATCTTCCGTCATCAGCTGCACAGTGGCTGGACAGAGAGGAACATTCAATCCGAGAAGGTCGCAACCGTCACCGTGCTCAACAAGATGGGTAATACCTAGATAGACTTATCCTGCCATTTACCTACTATTCCCCTTTATCAAGGCGGAGAAGTTGCTGAGATTTCGCTCATACTAGATTCACTGGGCTATTTGTTCTTGCTGTTGAGAAGTTTAGACACTTGGTGCACTTCCACTGTTGCCCCCATGCGGGCCTGGTACAGGCCCCGCACTGCCTGTAGGCACACAAAGTTGGCCATGTTGGCCTGTTATTTTTTGAATATATCTTTTTTTCTTTCTTGCTTAATTTCCCTTTTTTCATCTGCCAATGTGACTGTGGGTTCGTCGTCCTCTACATACCACCTGCTTTGGGGGTTTATTACCCCACCAGTGACTACCTATGTTGTGCATTTTGTGATACTCCTCGGCCTAACCTCATCAATTACGTTGGACCATCTGGCCCTGCTATGTGTGCCTCTGCACTTGACTGAGGGCATATTAATGATCCCTCCCCCAAGGGGAACTGGCTGTCCTGTTTTTTGCTGCTGTGTGTTTGCTACTGAATCCTATGTTTTACTTATTCCTAAGGTGCAATGTCTAAGATAACCAGATTTGTGTCCTGGAATGTGCGGGGATTGAACAATCCTGTTAAACGCTTGGCTGTGCTCCGCACAATCAAGCGTATAACCGCTGATATTGTCTGCCTGCAGGAGACTCATCTCCCCCCGACCTCCACACCCCAATTTGCGATAAGGCAATTTAGCCACCAGTATCATTCTACTTTCTCAGTGTACTCGAGGGGGGTGAGCATCCTAATCAAACAGGGCACGCAATTTACGGCTCTGGAGACACTAATTGACCCGGAGGGGCGCTATGTCATTATTCTATGCTGTATATGTGGTACTAAATGCTTACTTGCAGGTATTTATATTCCCCCTCCCTTTTCTACCAGTGTACTGAAAGTATTGTCAGATTTTGTTGCCCGTTTTCCAGGTGTCCCTGTGTTGGTGATAGGGGATTTTAATAACTGTCTGGACCATACTAGGGATAGGTTGTCTGCCCAAGGGGTGGTTGGAATACAAAGGGGAAGTGGGCCTACCCCGTTCGCTCGATTACTACTGGAAATGGGCCTAACAGATGTCTGGAGGGTCCGCAATCCGGATGCCAGAGTCTATTCATGTCAATCTGCCTCGGTAGGGGGCCTCTCTAGAATAGACCTAGGGCTGGGAAATGCATTACTCCTGTCATTGTTGGAAACCTCTCAATACCACCCTAGGCAAATTTCTGATCATGCTCCTCTCTCGATTGACATCAGGTGTGGGGCTCGCAGGGGCAATACCCTCTGGAAGCTTAACCCCTTTTGGCTATCGCTTTTTCCGGACCCTGATCCTATCCCAGAGCTCCTCAAAAATTTTTTCAATCAAAACCTAGATACTGCGACATTAGATATAGTCTGGGACACAGCCAAAGCCTTCCTCAGAGGGCAATTTATTAGAGTAATTTCTAAGATAAAAACCTCCACTAAGGAATGGGAAATGTCGGTCCTAGAGGAAGTACGATCCTCGGAGGCCAGATATATTGCTGACCCCACAGACGATACGAAACGCTCGTGGCTAGCATCCCAAACCTTACTTAAAGATCTAACTATGCAACTAGCTGAAAATAAGCGCTTTTTCTTACAACAAAGTCATTTTGAGGAGGGAGAGAATACGGGGCATATGTTAGCGCTACTGGCCAAGTCACAACAGCCGTCCTCGCATATCGCATCTATAACAAATTCCGAGGGGAATCCCTGCCACTCTACTAAAGAAGTTACTAGAGTATTTAGTCTTTTTTTTCAGGATGTTTATTCCTCCAAGGTTAACCCCACTCGAGATGACATACATTCGTTTCTGGACAAGTATCCTGTGCCATCCTTGTCTGCTTCGGATGTGGCCCTTCTTAATGCTCCTCTGACTGAGGATGAATTACTTGAGGCGCTAGCCCACTCGAAAAATAGTCGGGCTCCCGGGGCTGATGGGTTACCCTCTGAGGTATACAAAAGGTACTCGACTCAACTCCTCCCCATTCTTCTTAAAATGTATAATCATGCATTCGAAACAGGGTCTCTACCCCCTTCTATGAATGAGGCGCTTATTGTGGTTCTGTTGAAGCCCGGAAAGGACCCATCGTCTCCGGACTCTTACAGACCGATCTCACTTCTAACCTCTGATGTTAAGCTGCTGGCCAGGATTTTGGCTAGCAGGTTGGCTAGCTGTATACAAAAAGTGATACATAGAGATCAGTCTGGGTTCATTCCTACGAGATCCACATCTCAGAATTTGCGCAGACTTTTCCTGAACTTACAACTCCCCCCGGACAATGTAGGTAACAGGGCAATCCTATCGTTGGACGCCGCTAAGGCGTTCGACAGCGTGGAGTGGCCATACCTTTGGGAAGTCCTAACTCGATTTGGGGTGGGTCCCTCATTTTTGAAATGGGTGCAGTTATTGTATAGCTCCCCGTCGGCGAGAATGCGTATTAATGGTGAGGTCTCGGAACCCTTCTGTCTGGCTAGGGGCACTCGGCAGGGGTGCCCTTTGTCGCCCCTGTTGTTTGCCCTGGCTCTTGAGCCACTGGCCATTCACATTAGAAACAGGCAGGATATAGTGGGGTTTCAGAGAGGTCCCAGAAAAGATGTGGTTTCCCTTTATGCGGATGATACATTGATATATCTGGGGGATACGGCAAGCTCCCTGCAAAACGTAATGGGCCTGATTGCTGACTTTGGTCGGCTCTCGGGGTTCAGTATTAACTGGAATAAATCAGTTATTATGCCACTAGACCCTCTGCCAAGCCCTCTGCCGGACTGTGCAAAGGACATTGCAATAGTAGAGGAATTCCGTTACTTGGGCATACAGGTCACGCCTAGTCCATCCCAGTACCTTGACAAAAACTTATCTCCACTAATGCAGAAACTACGGCTGAAATGCTCAGCCTGGAGAAAGTTACCTCTATCCGTGACCGGTAGAGTTAACCTAATTAAGATGGTATGGGCACCTCAACTTTTATATATTTTTCACAACTCCCCGATCTGGATCACTCATAAATGGTTTACCCGTATAGACTCTCAATTTAGAGAGTTGATATGGAAGGGGGGGTCGGCCCGTATTAGTTTGCATTCTCTGCAATTACCAAAAGATCAGGGAGGTATGGCAGTTCCGCATTCTCGGTTTTACTTCATAGCGTCGCAGCTCCAGCAACTTGCTAACTGGGGAATAGCAGATGAATCTGACCCGATAAGATCACTGATAGTACCAGTGGACTCATCCCTTCCAGCGCTGGTGTATCTGGAGGCAGGCCTTACTCAATTCCCTACTGCACTGCCCACAATTAGCCTATTAACCAAGTTATGGGACTATGTAAGGTCCATTTTTAAGATCAAGACAATGTGCCAGTTCACCCCAATATGGAGGAATAGACATTATTGTGAACTTCTTAAGTTGAAGGGATTTGGTTCGTGGGAAGGGTTGGGCATACATTATATCGCCCAGCTGTTCTCTGGAACTACACTTAAATCCTTTGCGACTCTAAAAGGGGAATATGGTTTATGTAACTCCCAGTTTTACCAATACCTGCAACTGAGACACGCTGTACAATGCGAAAGCAGACTTACTCGACCAGCTGTAGTGGTACACCCTCTGATGAGAGATGTGCTCATTGCGGATGACCGGGCGGGCATGATATCTAGAGTCTATGCAAGACTAATCCAATCTACACATGATGCAAGTAAGCTCCCCTGCAGACGCGGGTGGGAACGAGATTTGGGGCCTGTAGACGGTGAAACATGGGAACTGTGTCTGACGTCCGCCCCACTAGTGTCTGTATCGGCGTCACAGAGGCTCTCTCACTTATATTTGCTACATAGGGTATACAGAACCCCGGCTAGGCTACATAAATGGGGTTTTAGAGAGACACCTTTGTGTCCAAAATGCAATGCGCATACTGGGGATCTCTTGCACATGTTCTGGAAATGCCCGAAACTCTTTAGGTACTGGAAATATGTCCTTGATACCATAGCCCAGGTATTTCAGATACCAGTAATTACTGACCCAGTGGTCTGCCTCCTTGGCGCGTTGGAGCTACCTGATCTGTCACCAAACGGTCACACGGCGGTGCTACGGTTGCTCTACCTAGCTCGCAAGGAGATTGCGAAGATGTGGATTACGCCTAGGGTACCAACGGGCACATTATGGGTGAAACAGGCCAATAACTTACTGATTCGGGAAAAACTAACATACCAACACAGGGGTGCTTCGAAAAAGTTTTATTCACTATGGCAGCCCTGGTTAGATGTCCCAGGATTGGGACCTCTTCAGCTAGTGAGGGACAGATTACTACAGGGATGATCACTCAAAACAAACGACGATAAATCAATATTGAATAGTGTAATTGTATTAACAGTGGGGTATGAGGAGTGAGAATTCCACACTACCCTTTGCTACATTAGGTGGAGGATGGAAATATGTTGAGGACCACAGTCCTAGAGATGAAGATCCTCTCCTTCTTTTTTCTCTTTTCTTTTTCTTTCTTTCTTTCCCCCCCTTTTTCTTTTTTCTTCTCTTTCTATCCCTATTTGGTTTTATCTTTCTACATCCGGAGTTAAAGAGTTACTATTGAAATACACAGTCAGACTGAACTAAAGTGGTAATGCCTTGTGTGATGAAGTGAGTTATACTATCATACCCATCCTTCTATAAGTCTGGAGTGTAGATATTGATTCGTTCACTTAATATTTGTCTTGGCATTACTTAAAGATTTGGATGTTTGCCACTGTGGGAGTACATTTGTATACGCCCTTTACTACTCTGATGCACTTTCTATTGATCTGCCTGTGTATATATATATGTTTGTATTGATACAATAAACTTATTTTTGATTTAAAAAAAAAAAAAGGGATGAGGTGGCAACCCTAGTGCCACACTGGACGAAGAAGACCCAGAACCAATGGCGTCTGTCCCATAAATACCCTCCACCAGCATGCACAACCCTCCTGATTGGCTGCTGGGGAAAAGCACCCAAACCTTGACTCCACTGCTGCCATCTACCGCACTGGGGTGGGAAGAACACCCCAGCACAACAGAATGAGCCCACAGCACAGCCAAGCTGAGACAGAGACCCTGTTTTAAACATAACAGTTTGGATCAGAGTTTAACTATACTCTGATCCCCCTATAAATTTAAATAGCACCGGTACTCCAAAGTAACCAGGCGCTACATTTTGTTCCTACAAACAGAGCTTTATTTTGGTGGTATTTGATCACCTCTGCAGTTTTTATTTTTTGCTAAACAAATAAAAAAACACAATTTTTTTTGGAAAAAACAAACAATTTTCTTTCTGTTATAAAATTTTGTAAATAAGTAATTTTTCTCCTTCACTGATAAGCACTGATTAGGCGTCACTGACGGGCACTGATAAGGCGGCACCAATGAAGTGGCACTGATGGGCATTGATAGGTGGCACTGGTGGGCACTCATGGGTGGCACTGGTGGGCACTGATAGGCGACACTGATGGGCACTGAAAGGATGCACTGATGGGTACTTATGGGTTGCACTAATAGATGGCACTGATGGGCACTGATAGGCGGCACTGCTGGGCACTGATACGTGGCACTGATGGGCACTAATATGTGGCAATGATAGATGACACTGATTGGCATCACTGATGGTACTGGACCTGGCAGGCATTGCTGATGTGCACTGATTGGCAGCTGCCTGGGCACTATTTGCCAGCTGCCTGGGCACTGAATGGCATATCCATGGTGGTCTAGGGTGGCATGCCTGATGGTCCAGTGTGGTAGCCATCCCTGGTGGTCCTGACAGCATCCTGGTGGTCCTGACAGCATCCTGGTGGTCCTGGGAGGGCATCCGAGGGGGGCTGCGCTGATAAACAATCAACACAGACCCCCCTGTCAGGAGAGCAGCCGATCGGCTCTCCTCTACTCGCATCTGTCAGACGTGAGTGAGGGAAAAGTCGATCAATGGTTTACATCGTGATCAGCTGTGATGGCTAAGCACTGATCGCAGTGCGAAACGCGTAGGCTGTATTCCACCCTTTGCTGTTATTTGTAGTGCATTTTCCACCTATTTTTTAAATAGTGACAACCTAATTTTTTTTGGAGGTGCGGCTGTCCATCCTTTCAACTTCTACATTTTGCCTCGTGCATTGCCGGGACTCCTGGCCTCCTGAGCAGCTACTTATTGTCCAGCAGACCCACCTTGAGCGGTAATTTCTCTTTCCCGTGATTGGACACAGCTGATCACATGGTAAAGAGCCTCCGTCTGTTATAACATTTTGCAAATAAGTAATTTTTCTTCTTTAATGATGGGCAACAATAGGCTGCACTGATTGGCACTGATAGGCAGCAGTGATGGGCACTTATAGGCAGCATTGATGGGCACTTATAGGTGGCACTGATGGACACTGATAAGGAGAATCTGATAGGTGGCAGTGATGGCCACTGATAGGCTGCACTAATGGCCACTGATGGGGCTGCACTGATTGGCACTAATGAGGCGGCACTGATAGGCAGCACTGATGGGCACTTATAGGCAGCACTGATAAGGAGGCGGCTCTGATAGGCGTCACTGATCGCCACTGATAGGCTGCACTGATGGGCACTACTGGGGCTGCACTGATAATCAGGGCACTAATAGGCTGCGCTGATTGGCACTGACAAGGCGGCACTGATGGGCACTGATATGTAGCACCGATGGGCACTGATAAGGAGGCACTAATAGGCGGCACTGATGGGTACTTTTAGGCTGCACTGATGAAGCAGCAGTGATAATCGGGGAACTAGTCAGTGCCCTGATTATCAGTGAAAACGATGTCCTGGCAGCCTTGCCAGTTAATGGCTCTCCTTTACCCCCACAGCCAAAAGAAAAAGAATGCAGATAACTGGGCAAGTCCGATTTCATGTGATCAACTGCGATTGGACGCAACTAATCATATAGTAAACGGCCGCTGTTATTGGCCCTTTACCCCGATCTGTGAATCTGGCTTGGAATCAGTCTCATCTAACCCTCTAAACAGCAGAGCTCGGACAGGGAGAGTAAGGAGAAGCACTAGCAGCTAATCATATACAGTATGTTGCATGCATTTTTGCTATCAGCATAAGAGAACAGAGTGAGTAGAGAGAAAACCTGTTCAGTTTGCTGCTCTTTCACTGTCCAACCACATGCTGGGTAGGTGATCCATCTCTATTGTATAACCTCAGTAGAACAAAGGGCACCACCAGGCTGGCTCTGCTTTCCGGCAGGGCTGTGTAAATCTCAGGACTGCATGCTCAGAAATAAAAATCCTTTGTGTATTTACCCATTTGTCTGTAGTTTTGCTTTAAGAAAAAAAAAAAAAACAATAATAAAATAAGAAATCATAATAAAGCACAATTATATTTGTCAGCTATGTAGATGTGCAAATAACTAGAAGAAAAACAGTTGTGATGATAATGCCATTTTCTTATGCTGACACTTTACAGAACGGTGGAATTCCAGTTTCCAAGGTATCCTTGCCCTTGCCCCTTGCCCCTTGCTTTGCCTCTTTGTTTTAAAGACTTCTGTTGTTGCAAAAATATTGTATGCATGCCTGCATTTTTTCCAGGTAAACAGTGAATTAGCTAAGCTTTTAAAATGCCTTGGTATCACAGTGTCAGATCATGTCCTTGCCTGGTGTGCGAGCAGACGGAGCGATGTGGTTGCTAGGCAACTTGGGAATAACAGTGAACGACATGAGGGGACCACACTGCTACTTTGACATGATGGAGTGAAAAGACTTAATTGTCCTCATGAGCTGTTAACCTTTTCAGATTCATATTTCAGGAATGTCTAAGAAATGAAAAGGTGTTCCTAAGCATAATTAATGAATACATTAGATCCCGGTAATGTTTCGCAGTAGGCGGGGGTGCCAGATTGGTAATTACTTGTGAAATCTCATTGCTTTATAGACCACCTGAACGTTTTCCATCTTATAATATTCATGTTTTTCTCTGTGACCTGATGAAGATTTTATTTCAACTTCACTGAGATTGTTTTAGTAAAATTTAAATAAATAAAAACGAATAAAAACGGATATAAATGAGATCTAGAAAAAAATAAAAAATTTGAAAAGACCCAGCTTCAGCTAAAACTGTCTTTTTTTAAATGGATAGAGAAGAGAAAAGGTAGAAACCCTGTCAGTTTTTTTTTTTTTCGGTCTGCGTACTCTTTATCCACTTTGCATCTAGGGCAATTTTTTCATTTTTCACATTCATTTTATAATCAGCATTTTTTGCTAGAAATTACTTAGAAGCCCCAAACGTTAAATTAGATAGGCTATATAGAAAGGACGTGGAGATTGAATGAGTCAATATTAAGGCTCATACACACAGTCAGACATCCAACAAAATTTCCCTTGGATTTTTTTCCTAATTGATTTGTCCTGCCACACCCATAGCATACACACAGTCAGACTTTTCTGCAAACTTTTCTAAAACTTTCCTAACATCACGTGTTTTTTTTGCTATTTTCTGCTCTTTACCGCCACCCTTTGGTTAACTTCTGCTATTGTTTGTTGCTTTTAACATTGGTTCTGAGCATGCGTATTTGCACTTTGTCCAAAAGTTGGTTGGATTGCTGTACACACAGTCAGACAAGGCACCATCAGACTTTTGTTGCCGAAAAGTTGGTCTGTTTGCAGACCCAACTTTTTGTTGGATGAAACCCGAAAAAGTTGGTCCGATGGAGCGTACACACGGTCAGACAAATTGGAAAACTTGCAAATTTTGAAGTTGGTTGGCAAAAAGTGTGACCTTGTGTATGGGGCTTTAGACAATAAAAAGATAGAAGATGAACTGGCAGTCAAAATAAGGGAATATTTCGAAAGGAATACATCAGGGGAGGTGTCGGTCCAGGCAGTGTGGGAGGCCCATAAAACAGTCATAAGAGGAGAATTAATAACCTATGGCTCTCACATTAAGAAAGAAAGAACTAAAGAAGTGACAGAGTTACTAAAGAAAATTTATATATTGGAGATTAAACACAAAAAAAATCTTGAGCCCTCAGATATTCAACAATTACAGAATCTTCGGGCAGAACTTGCGCATTGCATGGACCAAAAAATTATTAATAAACGAAGATACTTTGCTCATAGGTTCTTTCCACTGCCTCCAGAAGCCCTGCTGGCGTATATTACTGTACTCCCAAAAGAAGGGAAAGACCCCCAGAAATGTGCCAATTATAGGCCAATTTCTTTGGTTAAGACCAGGATTTTGAGACTTCCAGGCCCATCCACTGCAGTGAGCAATTATATTACCGCTTGTTGAAAGAGAACTACAGCAAGGAAGTTACTAGACGGTGGCTGGAGCACTAGAGAGCATAGTGTGTGTCCCCCTATGTTACAAAATGGAAAACACAAGGAATGAAGCCTGTGATTTTATCAATGTACCTTCATTTTTATTTTAAAATACAATGGGGAAATGGACTACCTATCTGCTCAAGGTAGGAAGGCACCAGAAACAACAGGAAAATAGTTTCTGACCAAAGTTCAGCTTTAAAAAGTGTTAGCTGGAGTTTGGCTTTAATTAGTTAGACAAGTTCATCTAAATCTACTAGTACATCTAACTATACCCAAGATTCACAATGCTGCTGTCCAAGGGTGCCTCCATTGGCACCTCGACAGAATGAAGACACTCTAAGACAGAAAGTGTGTTAGTGGCTGGATCACCAGGTGAAAATAAAAAATCCTAAACAAGAAAACTAAAGCACCCAGTCAATTTGACCACTATAGCTGAATAACGGCTACAGCACGGCCAGCCAGTTCTGGAAGGGCGGCATAGGACGTCCTCCCGTGATCGCGCCCACCGCGCGTGCTGTGGTTTGACGAGGGTGGCACTCTCTGTGATCACTCTTTCCTTAGAACATAGCTAATCACAGATCAGGGTAAAGGGCCAATCACAGTGCCCCTTTACCACGTGATAAGCTGTGTTCAATCACAGCTGATCATGGTGTAAACAGAAGCCGATTGTCGGCATTCCTTTCCTCATGCTGACAGCATAAGGAAAGGAGAGCCCATAAATGGCTTGTGTTTAAGGGACATCTACACTGATAACCAGGGCACTGATTATCAGTGCCCTGATTATCAGTGCAGTCCCTACAGTGCCCAGCAGTGCTGCCAATCAGTGCCCATCAATGCCCATTAGTGCTGCCAATCAGTGCCTCCTCATCAGTGCCACCTATCAGGGCCGTCTTAAAAGCATCATGGGCCCCTGGGCAAAGTGATGCACTGGGGCTCCTACCAGCTTGCCCCAATTTACGCACCTACTTTCAAGAAATAAAGTATAAATAGTTTAATTAAACATATATTTAATAAAATCGATTTTACAAAAGGAAAACATTTCATAGATCAAAGACTAGTTAGCACAAAGGACACAGTACAGGGGGGGGGGGGTCAGGAGGGCACAATACTGGGCTCAGGAGGGCACAACCATACCGGGACAGTTTAGTAAAAAGCATGACTGTCCCGGCAAATCCTGGACACTTGGCAAGTTTGATGTAATGCAAGATTATTGTGGGGCCCCCATGTACCTGGGGCCCCTGGGCAGTGCCCAGGAGTGCCCTTGCATTAAGATGGCCCTGCCACCTATCAGTGCTGCCTAATAATTTTCAACAGTGCCATTAGTGCTGCCAATCAGTGCCCATCAGTGCCACCTATCAGTGCTGCCTATTCATTTCCATCAGTGCCACCAATTAGTGCCCATCAGTGCCACCAATCAGTGACCATCAGTGCTGCCTATCAGTGCAGCCTGATCAGTGCCTCCTCATCAGTGCCCATCAGTGCAGCCTACAAATGCCCACCAGCGCATGTTTTCGGTCTTTTTCTGGAAAACCCAATTGTGATTAAATACCCCCCAAAGAAGCTCTATTTGTGTGAAAAAATAGTGGAATAATCTTCCTTTAGAGACACATCCAGTGACAACTGTCTATTCCAGTGACAAATGTCTTTGAAGAAATCTCTCATCCGTGGGTGTCAAGACAGGATATGAAGGAAAATCTCCCAATTGGCACAGCAAAAAATAAATAAATAAATAACATTTCAGGGGTTTTAATCATTCCCTCAGGGGTTTTAATCCCTCCTAAGAGTCCTAACAATATCTGTAATATAAAAGGCATCAGTCACAAAAAAGATACAAGTACCAATTTTATTTTGACTCTTCACTGAATACAAATTTTTACATGAATGCACATTCTTCTCATAGAAATTCACATGTACGATTAATAACAGTGGCAATTTTTACATACAGTATACATCTTGTTTGAAGTTTCACATACATTTTCCTAAAGAAAAGGCACAGCCTTGTTTACCAGAGATGCACACACTCACGGGTCACTTGTAACTGAGGCCAAGCATGACGGTCACACCACACAAGAACACAAAATGATAACACAGCAATCCAAGTTACTATTGATAGAAGGCCATATTATGAATAGGGAAACTTACCCAAATGTAACGCTTTCTATATAGCACGTTTTGTCTTGGTGGAACTGTACGGTTGTGCCTTGGAGAACTTTCAAATTGTTCTTAGTGTACCAAACAAAGGGACGCATTGTTCTTTGGGAATTTACATATTATGGCCAATGGACTGTGCCAACATGGGCTTTATTCACTACCATGCATTGTACATGAGCTGGTGGAACAGGTATGACTACTAAAGATGTCTCATGATCTGAAGCTTTTGTAGGCATTTTTAAACATGGCATATTTACAAGTATCGGGATTTGGTAATCTGATCAGATGACAAGGTCATATAATAAAGTATGTGTTCTCTAGTTCCCCCAGCCCCTATGTCTGATCAATTCACATATACAATAAGGAAAATGTATATTACATAATTGGTGTTAGTTTATATCTGCTTGGAGTTCAAGTATTTTTTGCACCTAACCTTATAATGTGCTGTATTGTTTTTTTTTGGCAAATACAAGTAACATTTATTTCCTCATATCTGCTGATAAATACTGCATTCATCCGAGCAGGAAAACGATTCAAATTCCACACAAGGCACACTCTGTATCAGTTGTTTTATTAAAGTAGTGTATTTCTAAACTGGATGAAGTGAACTTGTACTCTATTTTTAAATAAATTAAATTAAAGTAAATGTATTTTTTGACCTAGAAAAGCCTCTTCTGTGCCCCTTTCTGATTTACTTTCATTATTTTCTTGTTGCATAAAGCAGTTGTAAAGGAAAATGTTTTTTTCCTTTAAAATAACAAACATGTTATACTTACCTCCACTGTGCAGTTCGTTTTGCACAGAGTGGCCCGGATATATGTCTTCTGGGGTCCCTCGGTGATTGACAGCAGCGCCAGCCAATGGCTGCGCTGCTCGTAATCCATCCGCTCCAGCCAATCAGCGGCCAGGCTGAGCGGCGAAGAGGATCTCGGGACCTCGCAGGACTTTTTGAGGGGTCAGGTAAGTATAACGGGGGCTCGGGGGGGCCAGCAACATCAGATGTTTGATCAGTTTTTGTTTTATAAAAGTACATGCAGAACACTGGGCAGACCACTAGGGACAAAGGGGGTGTGTATTTTTTACATACAGTACTGTAATCTGTAAGATTACAGTATACTGTATGTAATGTGCTTATTTACTTTTTTGAATTTGGCGCCATTCTCCGCCCCCGTGCGTCGTAACGTCGCAGGGAACGTAGATCGGCGGCACACAGGCACTGTGTGAATCGAGCGAGGACGCCGCTCGCTCACACAGCGGGGATGCATTGCAGGATCCAGGGACAAGGTAAGTAACTTGTGCCTGTGGATGCTGCAAGGCGGCCCCGAGTCTGGCTCGGGGTTACCGCTTTTGGTATTGAAATCTTACCCTGAGCCAGACTCGGGAATACCGCCAAGGTGGTTAAGCTTCTTGATGGACAAAATATACTGGTCTGTTGTTCCTGCCAGCAATTATTTCTCCAATTCCTGTAACAGGGAGAACATGTTTTTCATTCTGCAGCGAAATCACAAAGCAGTTGTCATCCATCTTAGATGTACATATAGATGTTAATTTATTATTACTATTATACAGGATTTATATAGCACCAACAGATTGTTCAGCGCTTTATAACATGAGGGCAGACAGGAGAGTTACAAAACCATTCAATACAGAAGGAATCAGAGGGCCCTGATCTTTAGAACTTACAATTTAGAAGGGAGGGTCAAGTGATATAAAAGGTAATAACTGTGGGTGGTGAGCTTATGGAAAAGAAAGTACAGTTATTAGATGGAGGCAGGATACGCTTCTCTGAAGAGAAGGGATTTCAAGGATTGCAAAAAAGTGGATAGAGTAGGAGATAGTTGGACAGATTGAAGTAGGGAGTTCCATAGGATGGGAGAGGCTTGGGGAAAGTCCTGGAGGCGAGCATGGAAGGAGGCTAAAATGGAGCTAGAGAGCAGGAGGTCATGGGAGGAACAAAGAGAACGATTTGGTTGGTATTTTAAGACTAGGTTAGTGATGAAGCTGGGGACAGCTTTGCAGAGTTGTGAATAGCTTTGCAAGTTGTTGTTTGTATTTTGAATTTAATTTGTTGGGTGAGCAGAAGCCAGTGGAGGGATTGGCAGAGAAGGTGAATGCTTGGCAAGGGGGATGAGTTTGACAGCAGCAATGATGATGGACTGAAAGGGGGATAGCCTATGTAAAGGTAAACCAATGAGAAGGGAGTTGATGAGGAGGGAGTTGCAATAGTCAAGTAAAGAGATAACCAGGGAGTGAAATAGGAGTTTTGTGGTGTCATTGGTAGGAAGGGGCGTATTTTGGAGATATTGCAGAGTTGGAGGCGGCAGGCTTTGGAAAGTGATTAGATGTGGGGCCAAAAGGAGAGTTTAGACTCCGGGATTACAGCTAGCACCTTGGCATGTATTGGATGGGTGCATGGTTGTGCCAAGTCAGGGGAAGAGGCATGTGGGGGAGGAAATATTACGGGCTTGGTTTTGGATAGATTGAGTTTAATAAAGTGGTGTGACATCTATTAATATGTCTGTTAAAATTGACTTTATTGTGGAGCTAAACTCTGCCATACCTCCCTTACTTCAATGTTGGCCAACGCAGAATGACATTACTCCTGCACCCATTGCTCAGTTTGTTACAAGAAGTGGAAAATAGTGGATCAACTGGCAGGATCAACAAGTAATAAATCATAGAGGTCTACTCTTTAAAAAATTGCATAGCTATTCGCCCAGCGAAACTGCATGTACATTTGTTCTGTCTGTGCAAACTAACCAGCTTTTTTCGAGAATAGGGCAAAATTGAATGTTATTAAGCTATATTCTCAAGGTCCACCAGTCCCTATGTCACTACAGACCACAGCATGTAGGGGCTGGCGAATGGAACCACTGCGTGAGATACCTTGAATTTAGCACACCTGCTGAAGAGTTACCTCTTAAGAAAAATCTTCAACAGCACAAAGTTAGTAGCCATTAGGAGTCGTTCACACTGTGTGCAGTGACCTGTGTTTTTCCACAGTGGGTAAACGCAGACCACCACTTAGGGCACATAGAAAACAATTTCACACCATGTTGCTGGTATAATGTGCCGCGCAGTAAATGCTTAAAAATTGTTAGCTGGAGTTGGGCAGGATCAACAAATCATAATTTATAAAAAAAAAATGTATAGCTTTTCGACCAGCAAAACTGCATGTACATCCATTCTGTGAGAATAGGACAAAAACTGAATGGCCCAGATTCTCAAAGGGCTTACGACGGCGCAACGCAATGTATGCCGTTGTAAGTCCTAATCTGGGCCGTCGTATCTATGCGACTGATTCTTAGAATCAGTTACGCATAGATATCCATTAGATCCGACAGGCGTAAGGCTCTTACACTGTCGGATCTTAAATGCAATTTTTTTTTTTGCCGCCAGGTGTCGCCTCCGTCGTTTTCCCCGTCGAGTATGCAAATTAGCAAAATACGCAAATTCCTGAACGTACGCGCGGTCGACGCAGTGAAGTTACGACGTTTACGTTAGATTTGCGACACGTAAAGTTGCCCCTGCTATATGAGGCGCAGCCAATGTTAAGTATGGCCGTCGTTCCCGCGTCGAAATTTTTAAATTTACGTTGTTTGCGTAAGTCATCCGTGAATGGGGCTGGACGCCATTTACGTTCACGTCGAAACCAATGACGTCCTTGCGACGTCATTTAGCGCAATGCACCTCGGGAAATTTTAGGGACGGCGCATGCGCATTACGTTCGGCGCGGGAACGCGCCTAATTTAAATGCTCCACGCCCCGTACGCGGCTCATTTTAATTAGGCGGGCTTGCGCCGGGGGATTTTCGCTACGCCGCCGCAACTTTACAGGCAAGTTCTTTGTGAATAAAGCACTTGCCTGTAAAACTTGCGGTGGCGTAACGTAAAGCAGATACGTTACGCCTGCACAGTTTTACGCCCAGATACGAGAATCTGGGCCAATGTTTTTAAGCAATTTTCTCTTTTGATTGAACGTTCTTCGAATGTTATGGGCAATACCAAAGATAAGTCCATTCATAGAGAACTAAGAAAGTACCACATTATGGTTGCACAATGAAGCTCAGGATCACACTAAATAAATACACCTTAGTAAGAAGAGATGCAATCTAACAATTCTGGAAAAAAAGGCAATCAGGGCAAAAATGGGGATCACATAGTTGAAATTGCTAAATTTATTGGCCTCCACTATTCTCTTCAAAGTGGTTGTAAACCTCAGAAATAAAATATGAACAAAGCATTTCCCTCTATAGCGTGTACTTGTCTCAATCCAAAGCAAAGTGTCATTTTGGTCTGCTGCTTTATTCCTCTGCTATCAGCACAAAACACTTCTGACAAGTTTTTCTTAGACCAAGAGAATTATAGTGAGAGGGGAGGGAGATCCAGTGGATTGACAGCCTCAACTCTGTTCCTGTGTGCTGTGTGAAGGGTGTGTGTCCCTTCCCTCCAATCAGCTCTCAGACCTTAACTCCAGCTCTCCTCCCCCTTTTTCTGAACTCTCAGACAAGCTTTAAATATTCAGCATGTACAAAAGAGAAGACTGCAGATAGACCGGTACAACTTATGTAGGGGATTTGTTTCTGGTACAATGTTTTTTATTGATATATGAAAAGGCGGATCCCAGATAAAAAATTCCCACACAGGGGATTTGGACATAAATCATAAGAGTAAAATGTAAAAGTACATAATTAAACATATTATGAGGATATAGAGTATTAACTGACACCAACCCCCAAGCCGAGGCCGTGGGGTCAGTGTGTTATGAGACCTAGGGGCATAGGGGCTAAGCTAGACAAGGGGAAGCGGAGGCTGGAGATGGGGTCAAATTTAATTTAGAGTCATAGACTAGTCGGATGTAAGGCAGGGAATACGTAGGACCACCATGGGGCCAACACCTTAAGAAATCTGGCATGGGAGTCATGGAGGACACTGGACATTTTTCCATGAATCATAAGGGTTGTCAAGGTATTCTTTACCTCCAAAAATGAAACAGCCGGCTTTTTCCAGGTAGAGGAATTTGTTTCATCTCTGTGTTTCACCTGAGGCCAGTCACTTCATTGAGCGTTTACAACCACTTTAATGATTACATTGTATCTCTTCTTACTACGATATATTTATTTCTTATGATCCACTGCTCCATCTAGTGGCCATAATGTAGTGTTTGCCTTGATCTACTCTACGTTCATTATGAATAAACGTATCTCTACTACAGCCTATAATATTTAAAGACCATTCAACCCGAAGAGAAAATAGCCCAAGTTTTATCGATTTTGCCACCCAGTTTGTCTGGAGTAATAGCTATGCAATTATTTAAAATAAATACATCTCTATGCATAAGTAGATCATATATTTTATATTTTTTCCCACTTGCAACCATAGCTCCAGCAACTGCCATTGATTGTTCATTGTGTCACGCTTAATGGCCTTTGGGGGAGTCTCACTGGACAATAAAATGTCAGTTGGCTGAAAGCTAAATCAGAGAGGAGCACAGAAAAACTTTCTGACCAATAAATAAAATAGGGCTGTGGAAATTAACTATTAATTCATCGATTAATCTTAAATTTTTTTGATCGATCAAAATTCTTTTGATTGGTACTCACCTCTTTGCCGGCTTCCAGGCCTTCAGGGAGTTCCGTCTGAGATCCGGTGACGTCACGGACACTGGCAGGGCTTGGCGTGTCCATCTGAAGGGCTCCTTTGCTGTGCCTTCATATCTGCATGCCGGCGGGACCTTACTATCTGGCACACGCAAGGGCTGTTACACTTCCCTCTATCAACCTGGAATTCTACAACCATCCACTGGGAGTTGTGATAGTTCCCCTCATGGGACATCTACATGCCGACGGACTGATGTTAACCTCTCCTCATCTGGATTCAGCAGTGGTATCATTGTACACATTTTTATACCAGTATCATACTTAGTTACATGTTTTTATGACTGCTTTTGCTACCGTTTAATATTACTCACACCGTTTTTACAGTTTATGTAGCTACATCGATTTTATCTCCAGTGCAATATTTATTTTGTTACCTACTTGAAGACTATAAAAGTTTTAATGCTATTCCCATCGAGTGCTGCCTTTGTGTGTTTTTTGTATCCTGCTATCCATTTTTCCAGTGGTTGGTAGCTGCACTGGGAATCAGCCTGCAAGGAGATCAGCTAAAAGTAGTTGGATCTGTATGTGCGCTATATTTAATTGAAATTAGTCGATTAATCGATTAAAAAAAAACGATTAATCGAACACGAAAATTTTAATCAGTAACAGCCCTAAAATAAAATAATAGGCATCATGTGGTGTCTGCTCCTAGACAGAATGGGGTAGATCCACAAAGATCTGCCTATCTTTTGGCAGGCGTAGCGTATCTAAGATACACCATGCCGCTGTAACTTACTTTTTCTTCTTGTGAATTCTCAAAGAATCCGCGCGGTAAGTTACGGCGGCGTAGTGCATCTATTGCGGCATAAGGGCGCACAATTTCAAATGGGAGTGATGGGGGCGTGTTCTATGCAAATACGTCGTGACCCGACGTAAACAACGTTTTTTTTTAACGGCGCATGCGCCATCCTTAAAATATCCCAGGGTGTATTGCGACAAAGTACGCCGCAAGAACATATTGGTTTCGACGTGAAAGTAAATGACGTCACATTCCTATTCGCGAACGACTTACGCAATCGACGCAAAAAAATTTAAATTAGACGCGGGAACGACGGCCATACTTAACATTGCGTACGCCACCATATAGCAGCTTTAACTATACGCCGGAAAAAGCCGAACGGAAACGACGGAAATAGCTAATTTGCATACTCGACGCGGAAACGCCATCTAGCGGACGCCGAAAAATTGCATTTAAGATCCGACAGCATACTAAGGCGTACACCTGTCGGATCTAACCCAGATGCCGTCGGATCTTGTTTTGTGGATACAAAACAAAGATACGACGCGGGAAATTTAAAATTACGCCGGCGTATCAATAGATACACCGGCGTAATCCTTTTGTGGATCTGCCCCCTAGTTTACAACTTTAAATAAAAAAAGAGCGCAAGTTGTCTTTCATTATTTTAGCATCTTTCACTACTGTATCAGAATTAAAGACATCTTTTATCCACTGTTTATTAAAAAAATAAAAATAAAATGAAAGTATACATATAACAGTTCACACCATTCATTATAGGTCCATTTCCATAATTTAAGGCAGGTTGAACAAGACTAACCTTTTCTTTTAAGATATGTTACATTTTATTTTCAATACCGAGGAAAAGGATATCAATAGTATTTACAAGCAAGACAGCCAACTAAATTTACAGAACTTGAACATTTGTACGGAATAAAGAGTAGTTCACCCGGATGAAATAGCAGAGGTGAACTTTCCATTAACACAGTCAGCAATATCAACACATAAATACTGCAACATCATCATATGCATAGAAAAATAAAATCAAAAGTTACAAAATATATTAAACGCTAAAGTAAATCGGTTTCTATTATACTTTACATTTTTTTTGTAAATGAATACAGAATAATGAGGAATGGGAGATGTAAGTAAACTGTGCTTTAGAGTTCAGCTTTCATCTTTTTACAATGTAAATACCACGTACAGTTAATAACATGTTGCTAATTACACAGTCAGGTAATGCTTCCTGCTCCCTAATCATTGTGCAGGACTGCCGTTAATGGTCAGGTCAAACCTAAACGAATTCTCTGATATGCAGCTGATCATCAAATTAACAAATCTTATATGAAATCAAATAATCAAAGTAGAAAATGTGATACTTTTTACTTCCATTCAGGTAAAACATATATAGATCACAAGAATGTTATGTTTGCAACTTGCGTCCTCCCAAAGGGGTGATTTACCAAAGGAAAACTGATCCACAATAAAAACTGTGCTCTGCTTTAATATAAGCCTTCCTCGTTTATCAATTCATATTCATACGACACTTTTAAAAGGTTAAGCTGAATGTAAACATCAATTTTTTTTTTGGGCTGGCACAATGTATAGTATATGATTTTAGATCATCTGTGCCCAGTCTTGCCACAAATAGTTAATCCAGCTATGAGCAATCCTCTTATCTTTTTTCAGTGAGATAAAACAGACAAATGGAGAAAACCCTGTCTATTCTTCCCCCTGCTGTGAGTGACAGGTGATTTACATATCTTTTTTTTAATTCCTACCCCCACTCCTCTTCTGAAGTCATGTGGTTACTTTTCTGGATTTTGACTGGATGTTAGTGATCATAGCAGAATTAAGTTTAAGAAATACACAGGAGAAAATGGTGGTGTACATGGTGTGTACAACCATCAGACAGAAATCTTCGGGCGGACATGTCCGCTCAAAACGGTCCGGCGGACCGTTTTGAGCGGACAGTCCGTCCGTCTGTACGAGGCCTTAAGGGTCCCCACAACTTGGGACATTTTATCAAGGGGTCACAGCACTAGAGGGTTGAGAACCACTGCCCTATGAGTTCCTCCCTGTCTTTCCCTCTGATTGAGCCCACTGATGATTTTTTTTGGTATGTAACAACCCACCCTGGAATCCCGGCTCATGCTTTCCATCCATCCATCCCTCAAGGTTACTGGGATAAGGTGGAGCCAGACTCCCACCCTGGAGTCAAATTAGCTGGTAAGCAGCTTGTGAGTGGGGTGTGAAGAGTTTTCTCACTCACGCTGGAGCATTGAATCCTGCTAAACACAGAAGTCTATTAATGAACTTTTATGCACAAGAGTACTTTATATCTTTGATGGACTTTTTTTGGATTTTATATGAACTCTCTCTAATTTAAGTAGTTGATTAATTTTGCACACATGGATTATGTATATTGATTTTTGACTTGATTGGATGTTCTATTATGGATTTATGCACTTTTTATGAACAGCGCAACACTTTCAGTTTGAATAAATATAAAGCGGAGGTTCCCCCTAAAACAATTATATATCATTCCATCCAGCATACTGCCGACATGTACAGTATGCTTGTTTTTTTTCCGCTGTACTTACCGTTTTATCGTTGTTTTTCTTTTCTGCCTCCCGCAGGGGATTAGGCGTTCCTATGAAGAGGCGTAGATGATTGACGTGCGGCTAAGGCGCGTCACGCGTTCCGAAAATAGCAGAGCTGGGTTAGTCTAAAACAGTGATGGTGAACCATGGCACCCCAGATGTTATGGCACTACATTTCCCATGATGCTCATGCACTCTGCAGTGTAGTTAAGCATCATGGGAAATATAGTTCCAAAACGTCTGGGGTGCCAGGGTTTGCCATCACTGGTCTAAAACATCACTATATTACAATATTACAAAGGAATAAGATATGTATTATGCGTATTATTATTCCCATAGACAAATCGATCATTTATGCAGTATAGGGGGGTGCCACAGAAAATATATTTTTTTCCCCTTTGTTGGGCCTTAGTCCCACTTTAAAGTGCACCTGTGCCCTGACTATGGACAATAATCTATTTACATATTCAAAAAAGTTAAAGAGCTTTAGGTCAAGCCCTCACTCGCTCATCCACCCACTAATATTGTGAAGTTATTCCCTTTCAAATATCACCACAAAGATCCAAAAGTCAGGCTTCCAGGATCTCCTCTCATAGAAAAAAATCTAAGATTTCCTGTGTTGTAAACTGTTAGACCGGGTTCACATATGTGCAGCTGCGGGGTCCAGTGAGTGTCTGTTCACCATCTTAGGTGCGAATCAGGTCTGAATTTTTACCTGAATTTGTCCCAAACCAACACAGGACCCTTTTGGAATGCGGCCCGTGGCCATCCTGGACATGTGTGAACCAGCTCCATTGAGACCTTTGCACACTCGCATGTCATTCAAATTGGATGCTAGGAAGCCCGCATACAATTCCCACATATGTGAACCCGGCCTTAAAATTATATTCTGTACAATGCTTATAGATTCAGAGATGAATGAGAGAGTGTTTTAATGTGTGTCTATACTGCTTACTCAGTAGTGAACCTGCGCACAGATTTACAACAAAGATACTTTTTTGTTTGGCTTTTACTCATGCAACATGTTTTATTAATAAGACATTTTTCAAGATATTAAGATGTAAATAATGTAAATTAATGTTTTATTATTATTATTATTATTATTATTATTATTATTATTATTATTATAATCCTTATTATTAAAAAAAAAGTTTAGATTTTTTTTTTATTTACTGTTTTTTTGGGACAAGTGAACATATGCTTAATCATCACGTAAATGTTGGTAATTTAAAGTGGTTGTAAAGTCACATATATTAATTCGTTTGATTCTCTATGTTTTAGGTCCTTGTTCAGTAGTGTGTATTTTCCTAAAATTCTAATGATAAATAAAAATCCTTATTTACAGAGTCCTGCTGTGCAATCGTCTGACCTCCCTCTGCTTTCCTTCCTGATGTGAATGAGTACAGTGGGAGGGGCTGAGATTCCCTTTTGATGAATGCAAGCTGGCAAAGGTAGGTCACATGACTGCAGGGCTCTGCAAAGAAGATATTTAGCATTAGAATTTTAGGAAAACACACACTCTGTACTGTACAGGGACATAAAAAGAGAGGATCAAAGTAATTAATACATGTTTCTTTATTTATTAACAATGGAGCCGCTGCAGGGAATAGAGTTGCACAGGCATGAGAGGGGAGTAGAGGGACAGGAGGAAATCAACTCTCACACTGAATATGGAACTGACAAGGAAAGAGGGAGGGGGAGAGAGGGAGGGAGAAAGGGGGAGATGCAGAGACGCTGAGGAGATAGCTGGATGACCAAGGCACGTAAACTGACCACGCTATCAGAGATCAGCAGCCATGCTAAACGTGGGCAGTTTACAGAGGGGAAGACAGGAACAGACAAGATCAGCCAGGTATTGTACAACATAGAAAGGGACAATTGACATGGCAAACGCACTATGCTATATCTCATGCCCTAAAGGGACAAGAGCATGTTTTTTTGTTTGTTTTTTAGGGTTACAACCACTTCAGTCTAAGTTGAAGTTTATTATTTATATTTCCTATCTACATTTCTAAATTTAAAAACATTCAAAAACTACATGTTTATCATGAAGATCCTACGTTTTCTTCTTTCTTTTGAAAGAATAATAAAATATTCATAGCACACAAAAGCTGAACAGCATTATTCTAAATACTATTACAAGACAATTTAAGTAAGATCTTCAAATATATGTAGCAATACCAAACTTATTCTGCTTATAAAAATAAAATTGAAAGTCAAATTATTTTACATAAAAAGGAATTATATATTCAACTTAGAAAAAAACATCCAAAAATGTACATTCCCATTAACTAAAATATAAAGTAAGCAATGCAAAACA
Organism: Rana temporaria; assembly: GCF_905171775.1. Lineage (NCBI taxonomy): Eukaryota > Metazoa > Chordata > Amphibia > Anura > Ranidae > Rana > Rana temporaria. The sequence continues at coordinate 65,030,433 of NC_053489.1, forward strand.
TTGTAATGTAAACAATGTGCACAATACAATGTATTGTAAAAAAAAAAGCTAAATAAAAGGAAATGATCAATTACCAAATAAAAAAAGTTGTATAGTTTTGCGAATTATCCCATTCCTTAAAGAATTTTGTTCAAGGCATCTAAAAAATTTAGTGTTTACCATTTTTTTAAAGCAACTTTCTGTGTAGCACTTTCGCTATTTAAAATCAAATGCTCCTACATAATTTAATACCATTAAAAATATGAACTAAATTTACATTTTTTTTACTGGGTTTTTAATTTGTTAACAAGAGAGAAGAGAAGAAAAAGGCGCACCAGCCTAGTGTGTTACCGTTGACAGCTTAATAGAATAAAGGTTACAAGGACCTCTTCATCAGAGCCCATGGGGCTCTTGTAGCCTCGAAACGCGTCAGCCGGCAGTGACACACCTTTATCCCCCCCATTTGGAGTGTGGTTCGAGGGGCATCCACTACAGCGTTGTCGATAAGCCTATTATGTTGCTTTCCTTGTAAGTAGTTTTTTATTATATATTTTTATTCTATTAAAGCGGGAGTTCACCCAATGATGTTTTTTTTTTCTCTTTTCCCTTTAGATGGATGCTCGTTTTGTCTAGGGGAATCGGCTAGTTGTTTTAAAATATGAGCTGTACTTACCGTTTTCGAGATGCATCTTCTCCGTCGCTTCCGGGTATGGGTCTTCGGGAGCGGGCGTTCCTTCTTGATTGACAGTCTTCCGAGAGGCTTCCGACGGTCGCATCCATCGCGTCACTAGTAGCCGAAAGAAGCCGAACGTCGGTGCGGCTCTATATTGCGCCTGCGCACCGACGTTCGGCTTCTTTCGGAAAATCGTGACGCGATGGATGCGACCGTCGGAAGCCTCTCGGAAGACTGTCAATCAAAATAGGAACGCCCAGTCCCGCAGCCCATACCCGGAAGCGGCGGAGAAGATGCATCTCGTAAACGGTAAGTACAGCTCATATTTTAAAACAACTAGCCGATTCCCCTAGACAAAACGAGCATTCATCTAAGGGGAAAAAGTGTTCTGTACGGGTGAACCCCCGCTTTAAATTGTCAACGGTAACACACTAGGCTGGTGCACCTTTTTCTTCTCTTCTCTCTTGTTTGCTACCAGGATATTCCCCATTCATGAAGGGCAGCAGGGCCACTGTTACCGTTTTTGGCCTCTTTTCCATGGAACATTGACTGTTGGACAATCCACTTGTGCGCAGGAGTTTTTGTTTTCTTTTTAATTTGTTATAAGCTGCATTAACAAGTAAATTATTTTATATACACTACTGTAGCAGAATAAAATCAATGCAAAAATATAACGAGAAGAAACTAAACAGCCAGTTCTTGTTTTCGTTGACAAAACTTTTTGACTTATAGATACGGAGAACGTGAAAATATTAATGAAAACAAATTAAGCTGTCCAAACCATCAAGATTTTCTGTTTTACAAATGTCATGGAATTTTGCTCCTAAATGTTTATATTATTACGTATTTACATGTAAGCAGTTTGTATGTTAATTAGAAAAAAAAATTGTAGCATATTTAACACCAGAACAAGGTATGATCAGTCAAACATAGTTTGTTCCTTTCATTCCATCAGTCTATTTATGTCCCGTTTTTTCCCCAAAGATCTGATTCTAATTTTGTGACAGTTCTCAACTTCACATAAAGTAATACAGTGATATATAGGATTTTGATGTTTTCAGTTTTGTTGATGCTAACTGTACTAACATTTTATTTAAATATATTAACTTATTAAATAGATTTTTCATTAAAATATAGTCTATGTAGCCATCAGGGAATGGTTGTCATATGAATATGAAGGGCATTGCACTATGGTTAACCAAATATATATTTTTTTCAACCTTTGCTAAAAATAATGTGCAGAAATGTGCATAGTAATCATATTTAGCACCTGGTGTATTTGTGGCTATTCTATGTGTTTTAATGATCCAAGTCAAGTATGCAGTCTATGTTTATGTTCATTATTCTGCATGTGTTACTCCATAAACAGAATTTAAATCAAGGTTCTCCAAACTACGGCCCTCCAGTTGTTTAGGAACTACAATTCCCATCATGCCTAGTCATGTCTGTGAATGTCAGTGTGTTACAATGCCTCATGGGATGTGTAGTTCTACCACATCTGGAGAGCCGTAGTTTGAGGATCCCTGATTTAAATTCTCATCAAATATCAGAGCTCGAATTTTAGATGAAAAATAAAAAAACAATAATGTAAAAAAAATATAAAAATAGAAGTTTATATATTATATATGTTCATTTAACTAAATTATGCATATACTATGTTTACTATGCTTCAGTTTATAAATTAACAGAAGCCTCTGTTTGCTGTTCATTCATCTCCAGTGCAACTGAGGCTACAGAAAAGGGAATTTAAGTATCTGTGTCCTCAATTCCTTTCTCTGTCTTAAAGGTGAGATGTCAGGGGGCACAAATAATAGCTAAATACCTTTAACGCTAAAAGACAGCCAAGTTGTAAGCTTGAAAAATATATATATACTGCATAAGTGTTTAGCAATATGCCATCTGCCTTTCTTTGTTGAAGCTGAACATTGGGGGAAAATTATTTCACTTTTGCCATGGGTCTCCCTCCCCGGTGCAAGAGTTGACTGCTTGTTTTGACTTATTGATGATAAATTAGGTGATTTACTTACCTTATTCCTTGCTCCCACATTCTTCCTCCTCTTCACAGGACTCGTCCCCAGAACCCTCTTCTCTTTGACTGACTCAACACAGCTCTCTGACATCATCCTGTACAAGGCAGGACCAACAGGTCTGCCTATATTCCAGAGTGGAGGAGGCCAGGGTAGCATGAAATTAGGTAAGCATATCACCTTATTCATTATCTGAAGGGAAACCCACTGCGAGGGTAAGCCTTTTTTTTTCCAGAGTTCAGCTTTGAGTGCAGTAATGAAACATGCTATCCTCAAAAAATAAAAACTCACTACGAGGCATATTACATTAGTGCTTATTATTTTATACATGTACGGAACATTTGTTTTACTTTTTCAAGGGATAATTTTCATGGAACCTCTCTGTTTATGTGGAATGTAAAGAAAACGTCTTAATTTCTAATGGTGAGGAGTGGAAACACCATTAAAGAGAACATGTGGGGGTTCTTACCTCTCAAAACACGCCTCCATGTTTACAGCAGGTTTATATTTACTGTGCCCCAAAAACAGGGGTGCAAGTAGCAGCCACAATTTTCAGGTCATGTTTCTAGTCCACTCCCCTCCTGCCAGCTACCAAACACAATGGCCTCACTGACCAATAAGAAGAAGCAAAGTGTAGAAGCATAGTAGGCCAGACATATGACCAGTATTTGCATGGTTTTGGGAATCCTGGTCCACAGTTAAGAAGATATAACCAATGAGCAGGGACCTAGAGGTGCTTACTCTAAGGAATGGTGACCACTAAGAACCCCAAACATGTTCGCTTCAAAAAGGTTAGCTGTGCTTCAGTCTTAAAAAGAACTCCAAGAAGATCCATTAACCATTTTGGGACAGGTAATTGCAATGGGGTATTCAGACACATTACACTTATCCCCCCAAAAGCTTTTGAATTTATCTTCCTAGGGTACGTGTACAGGATACCTGTATCTTACCTATATTTACGATCACTATAAAAAACATTATCAGCAAACTTCACTGCTAAAAACTGAGATCAGTGACATCATAAATGAGCGATTAAGCCACTTGGGACTTAGAATACACTACAGATTTTATTATACATCAATTAAACATCAGACATAATGCAAAAACCTACTAAACCAAAGAAGCAATTAAAAACATAAAAACTAGCAACTATCTAGACAACTACACATTAAACTACAGAAGTACTACCAAAAACGTAAAATGTTACATAGAAAAGGTCAGTCACTGATACAAGTAGTTTCTTGGAGTGCCTTTTCCCTAGAGAATTTGGATAAAAAAAATGTGCAACATTTTTTTTTTATTACACATATAAATACAGTATGTTTAAAATACAGAAGTTAATTGAATTAGCAGCTTTAGTTCTGCAATCAACTGGCTGGTTAATGGTGGGTAATGTGACAAAGATTGTGCATTAGCGGTCATTCTTAGATTAAACTTTTCTCATAAACAAGAGAAAAGTGCAATAAAAAAAAATAGAAGGGGCAGATTCTCCACAGGGATTCTGTGCCTTTTCCCTGTTTAGTACATAAGAGCACAGCTGCTGCTCTTGAAATTTAGGGGTGGTTGACATGTTTCTGAATCCCCTTTGAAATTCACATTGGATTAGCTGCAGTTGTACCTGAATTAAAAGAGTGGACATGCAAATTTTGCCATTGAATGGATTCATTTTCAGGGTTGACTACAAAATGCCTTGGAATCGCATGAAAAGTGACGTAAGGGCCAGCAGCAGGAACCTCAGAAAAAGGTGGAGAATGCGGGCATCTAACACATCTGAACGTTTGTGAGGTGACAGGACAGGTAAGTAGGAGGTGTTTTCTTTTGCAGTTTTTTATGATTTTTTTTTCAGCGACAAAAAGTAATTCCAAACAATAGAGATTTCTCCATTTTGAGTAGCGAGAGGTTTAATCCTCAATTTTGCTACTATTTAAGATCTCAGTGAGGACACCAGTTTCTACCCCACTACCTTAACTGTTAAAAATTTTAATTTTCATGTCAGCTACCATAGTCTAGAAAGATGATAGTACTTTAGGACCTCAGTGAGGAGACCTGCTCCTACCCCACCACCTTAGCTATAAAATGTCTGAATTTTCAGCTCAACTACCACAGTCTAGAAAGATGATAGCACATTAGGACCTCAGTGAGAAGATCTACTTGTAGGACACCACCTTGACTGTAAAAAAGCCTGGATTTTCATGTCAATTACCACAGTCTAGGAAGATGATAGCACGTTAGAACCTCAGTGAGGAGACCTGCTTCTACTTCACTACCATGGCTGTAAAAGTGTGGATTTTTAGCTCAACTACCACAGTCAAGGACGGAAATATATTTAAAACCATTTACTGATACTTCAATAAACGTACTGTAATCTAACTATGTTGAAACATCAATACATAGATTTAAATGCATATCCTGCTGGTATATGCTATTATCTTCATGGATTGTTGTATACTTAGCAGTAAGGAGCTTGATTAGGTACTGCAGTAGGCTGTGGTGGGCAAGAGTGGATTCATGTGGAGAAGTTACTGTTTGTACATTTCATTAGATAGCATAGTCACTGTTCTTGGTGAGGTCCTTAAACACTGGGAAATTCATTATTCACAGGGCAATGAAATTATGTATTATGTGATATCACTTTCAAGGGTGACAGTGGTAGCTTAGCTGAAAAATTAGGCTTAGCCTATTACAGGTTTGCTTTGGCATGGGATCATCCTGGCCAGAAGCAGCAGAAAAGACCTGATGGCCAACCAAACCCTGTTCTAAAACACACAGAGGAGAACATCTTTTTAATGAAGTTACTATTAAAACAGCTAAATAGCATCCAATTGGTTTGTTTTTTAGATTTATGGATGACAAACCAAGTAGCCTTTAGGAATGGATATTAACATTATTTACATAATCATTACATTAAAAGTAAAACAAAAATATATGACAAAAACACTTGCTTTATCCATGAATTAGGATTGTAGAGTTTCTAATTTAAAATTAATGTATGTATACATGACTCAATTATGATCAAACTGTGACTCATACTAGTAACTATCGTATACCGTTTTTTTTTGTATACTTTGGTTTAAAGACAAAAATCCACCAAACAAAAACGAACAGGAATTAAAGAAATGCCCTTTTGCTTTGAAGTTATTTTTTCCATTCCTATTTCAGTGGTACGTATAACCACATTTCTTATCTCAAAACTTATACCAGACTGAAATGACTATTCCAAATTGTTTTCTATCTACAAGACCCAAACAGCTTGGAATCTTAGAATGTGATTGGAAGAGTTCTGTGTTTTGCAATAAAACATTTCAAAGACAAATACACTGCAGCATTTCATGTGTGTATAGCGGAATATGTATTGCATCATCAAGTGGTGCTGTCCTCTTCATCCAAGAGATAGTTTAGCTTGATGACTGTGCTGATAAAGTCACCTAACTCTACGAAATCCGCTGTAATTATATTGATCCCACTTTCACCGGGCTTTTGCGTCCGAACCCATTGCATCATGGAGGGAAGGGCCCTAGAAAGAGAAAAAGGAATATTTAATTACAGAAAAAGATACAAGACTCAGGCAGAAAGTCTGGCTGATAGAAACAATTATTTTTAATTCTGCAGTTTCCAATCGAACTCCTGGGTCCTCTTCCAGCTCACTAAACAGAGGTAATCATGTTGTTTTACTATCCAAGAAGCAGGCTATAGGCAGAAAAATTAAATAAGAGGCTGCATTTTGTGTGACCTGTCTGGACGCAATAAGTGCTTATATTATAAAAATGGTTAGCCTCTGATTCAGCAGAGGAGTTATACTTTTTCATAATGTTCTCTTTTTAAATTCTCTTAAAAAAAATCATAGTGTCCTTGACTTTCTGATAAGATTCTGATTAACCCCAAGATTCCTAGTATCCCTGACTTTCCGAAAAAACTCAGAATAACCTAAAGATTTCTAGTATCTCTGGCTTTCCTCGAGATTCTGAGTGATCCCAAGATTCCTGGTGTCCCTAACTTTCCCTAACTTTCCGTGAAGATTCCGGGAACCCCAAGATTCCTAGTATCCCTGACTCTCCGAAAAGACTCTGATTAACCTAAAGATGTTTGGAATCCCTGGCTTTCCGAGACATTCTGAGTGACCCCAAGGTGTGCCTCACTTTCCGGGAAGATTCTGGGAAACCCTGATTCCTTGTGTCCCTAACCTTCCCTTTATGCTTTTAAGGATAAGAGCTGGTGCAGATTATCAAACAACGTCCGATGGGATATCACCAGGCCTAGCAGGTTAACCTATTTGTATTTTAGTACCTTCAGATACATCCTGATAGCCCTATAAATATCAGGTCCAGATCCTTCAGAGGCAAAGGTTTGCTGAACTTGGGAAGATGCAAGCCCATAGCACTTATTAATGCAGAGTCTGCAAGTGCATTGCAGACATAACAATTTTTAATGAACTGATTGGTAATTTTAGCTCCAAATCTCACCAGCTAAGACCGAGTGATTTGCCTGGGGGCTTGCCACTGGTAACATGAGAGGAGCTATGAGTAATATCCAATAGTTATTAAATCCTATATATATGGTATTGCACTGGGAGAAGGATTGGATTTTAAATTTAGTCTGTCTTTCCTAGTTTCTCCATCCCATCCTTCCCCCTCATAATCATCATGCTAATACAAATTTTAAATAAATCCTTTCTATTTTTATTACATATCTTATTTAAGACCCAGTGATATCACTGGGTCTAAAATAGAAAAACACAGTGATGACCCAGAGATGTAGACTGCATTTCCATGCAGACAGACCTAGGTAATGTCCACATGTGATTCTGAGTCTCCATGATTGAAACAAAATGAAATCCATTAAATGAAATGGGCTAACTATGGAGAATAAGGCTGGGAAGGAAAAGGCTAAGTGATGCTGAATGTCCTCCAGCCAGGAAATAAGGCAGGCTCTATTTGACCTGAAGCTCAGTGTGCAATGGGATCAAAGTAAGTAGTTTCAGCAACTTACTGAAGGTAAGGCTGGAGTTTGGCTTTAAAATGTATGTTAGGTCAATACAAACCATATTCAGTACATCTAGGCTTAATGCACACAGATGTTTGCAGGCATTGTATATGCCTAGAAAACAATATCAGATGTTTTCCTTCACCTCAGCAGGCATATATTGCCTGCCATACAAGTGAATGGCTGTATGCAGCTGTAGTCATGTACATGCTGATGTTTCTGTGGATCTGTGTTTAACCACGTATGTGCATATAATGTATTTCCTGAACACAAAGTTTTGTATTTTGGAAATATGTTGCACACACATGGGTAAATGCTGATGCACAGGAGCATTAGTGTTTACGCAACTCTGTTAATGTACAGCCATTCATGCACCAGCTGGCACTTCGTGGGCACGGAAAAGTGCTGGTAATTTTAGAAAAGGTATATAGCGCCTGCAATTGTTCATGTGTATGAGGCCTAATGCATGCAGATGCTACCAGTGCAGAAAAAACCCTTACATAGTTACATAGTTACATAGTAAGTGAGGTTGAAAAAAACCACAAGTCCATCAAGTTCAACCTATGTTTGTGATTACATGTCAGTATTACATTGTATATCCCTGTATGTTGCGGTGGTTCGAGTGCTTATCTAATCGTTTTTTGAAACTATCGATGCCCCCCGCTGAAACCACCGCCTGTGGAAGGGAATTCCATATCCTTGCCGCTCTTGCAGTAAAAAACCCTCTACACAGTTAAAGATTAAACCCCTTTTCTTCTAATTTTTATGAGTGGTCACGTGTCTTGTTAAACTCCCTTCTGCGAAAAAGATTTATCCCTATTGTGGGGTCACCAGCAGGGGCGGACTGACATCTCATGGGGCCCCTGGGCAATAGAAGACTATGGGGCCCCCGGGCTTACAGATGGCCACCATGCCAGGAGGCAGTGCAGACTGAGGCAGGGCAGTTAAAATCTCTGGATTTTCACATCAAAAGCATGTCGGTTTCAGACATATCAGGGACAGAAAAAACACAGATTTTTACATACTGTCCCTGGTTTTATTGAGCCTGGCAACCCTGATGGGGCCCCCTAGTGGCATGGGGCCCTCGGGCAGTGCTATCCTCTAGACTATCCTCTACATTAAACCTCATTTGCCATGTATACTGTAGTTGCTCACCCCATTAATTTGTTCAGATCTTCTTGCAAGGTTTCCACATCCTGTGTTAAGTTATTGCCCTGCTTAGCTTAGTGTCGTCCGTAAATACAGAGATTGAACTGTTTACCCCATCCTCCAGGTCGTTTATGAACAAATTAAACAGGATTGGTCCCAGCACAGAACCCTGGGGGACCCACACTTCCCACCCCTGACCATTCTGAGTGTTCCCCATTCATCACCACCCTCTGAACTTGCCCTTGTAGTCAGTTTTCAATTCATGTACTCACCATATGGTCCATGCCAACAGACCTTACTTTGTACAGTAAACGTTTTTGGGGAACTGTGTCAAATGCTTTTGCAAAATCTAGATACACCACGTCTACAGACCTTCCTTTATCTAGATGGCAGCTCTCCTCATAGAAGGGTAATAGATTGGTTTGGCAAGAGCAATTCTTCATGAATACATGCTGATTACTGCTAATGATACCGTTTTCATTACTAAAATCTTGTATATAGTCCCTTATCATCCCCTCCAAGAGCTTACATACTATTGATGTTAGGCTAACTGGTCTGTAATTCCCAGGGATGTATTTTGGCCCTTTTTAAAATATTGGTGCTAAATTGGCTTTTCTCCAATCAGCGGGTACCATTCCAGTCGGTAGACTGTCAGTAAAAATTAGGAACACTGGTCTGGCAATTACTTTACTAAGTTCCCTTGGGTGCAAGCCATCTGGTCCCAGTATTATTAATGGTGTTTCCCTAGTCTATTTCAAGTTCTGTCCTCTGTTAGCCATGAGGGAGCCCTGTTAATTCTGCCAGAAGTCTAGTGAGCTCCTAACTATCTGTACACTCAGCTGCACCGAATCCCAAGCTGTAATGCATGCCCTGCTTAGTTCACCTCTGTTGATAACAAAACACATACCCTCTATGTTATAGAGATTAGGAAAGGGAGGTGTTTTATAGTCTTTAAGAATTACTGTGCTAGAGTGTCCTCCATAAAACATTGAGTGAGGCCTCGTACACACGACCGAGTTTCTCGGCAAAAACCAGCAAGAAACGTGTGTACATTTTCGTCGAGGAAACTGTTGAGAAACTTGACGAGCCAAAAAGAGAGCATGTTCTCTATTTCCTTGACGGGAATGGAGAAAATTGGCTTGTTGAGTTTCTCGACGGCTTTACAAGGAACTCGACGAGAAAAAAGCAATGCAACCACCACAACTAGGGACTGGTTGTAATGGAATAAATTCTTGTTTTTAGATTTAGATACACTTTAATGCTCTTTTTCCTAAATCTTTTTCCATGCACTGGGAAGTATGTGGACTGGTTGATTTACTAAAGGAAAATAGACTCTTTACCTTGCAAGGGAAGTTGCTCTTTGCAAGGGAACTCACCCCAGAGCTTAGTGAATCCAGTGAAGCTCTGCTGACTTCTATCATTCATCATGAGCAAGTAAAAATGTTTTTTTTTATTTATTTGCTAAGGATTGGGTATCCTCTGCAATTGAAAGTACACCCCATTCACTGAGCTCTGGGGAAAATTCCCCTGCAATGGGTAACTTCCTTTGCAAAGTGAACAGCCTAGTTATCATTAGTAAATCAACTCCTATGAGTTTATAGGATACATAGACCCTTAGTTACTAAAGTAATGGAACATGTTCAAATTACAAAGTGAATTTTCACATTTCAAGGGCATTTTCTCTGTGTGGTGGAAATCTACATTGCAAAGAGTCCCCTAGCATATGCAACATAAACAATCTTAATTCCTTTAGTAAGGCATTGTCTCATTACATCCTATTTTTTAGTGCTTTTTGACAAATGTTATAATATAGTATGGTAGTGTATAGCCTATTTCACATTGATAAATAACATTTGTCTATTTGCTGGCCAAGCCTCCTCTCTGATAGAGTCCTTCCATTCATGTAATAGCACCTAGTCACTCCAATGCTTCTGGCCTCGCAGCTGGCTGTCAGGAATTTCATATCATCAGAAGTGTATACTGCCCACTCCTGCCTCTAATAACTAGATTCAATACACTGATGGTGTCCTCAGGGGTGGGATCTAGAAAAGGAAGGGCTGCCCAACCTAGCTGCATAGCTTGTATCACCTTTAATTGTGTTCCGCCCGGCCACTGTAGATATACGGCAGAGGGGACAAGCATTGTCTTAGGAGGAAGTATCCCTATATTCTCCCACCCAAGCCTCTCATGCGAGCCCTCTGGGGTATGCAGCAGTGTTATCTGTGATGGTTTTGGACACAGCCCATTACAGATCAAGGTACAGGGACGCTGTGTTTAGCCCTGTACCATGCGATTGCTGTGTCCAATAACAGCAATCACAAATGCAAACAGAAGCCACATGTTGCTCCATCAGCTCTCCTTCTCCTCACACAGAGTTGCTGTCATAGTGTCCTCAGCGCACCATCAACATCTGTCAGTATCCCCAGTGCACCAACAACATCTGTCAGTGTCCCTAGTGCACCATCAACATCTGTGAAAGTGTCAGCGGTGCAGAATCAACATCTACATGCCATTTGAGAGTAGCAGGAATTCATCCTGCATACGAAAGCTATACAGAATTAGGCCAATTTTTCTTCTAATAACATTTCTGAAATGCATACCCCCGAAATTAATATCTGTGTCAATGAGTCCCTCATCCATTTTACCAATAGGCTGTGCATCAAACATTATATCCCCATTAAACTGACAAGATACAGAGTAAAGTTGAGAGGGCCACAGGGTTTATGAAGCAAAAGACAGCAACATGGAGCCCCATGGATGGCCAACTTATGTGGAAGATCTTGTATCACCTCTATAACAACAGGTATACCACCTCTCCGTGGATCATTTTTACACCAGCTTGCCCCTTTTCTACAAGCTTTTATCTATAGAAAACTTTAGCCTGTGGTGCAGTGCAGCTAAACCACAAGGGCTTCCCACAAAGATTGGTAATCATAATGGAAGGATAAATGTGTATGTCCTTTCCTCCATCCACAAAGACCCCTCAGTGGAAATCCAAGGAAGACACGGCCCAGTCTATAAACCTGATTGCATATATGACAATCCATACCTCCACATACCATCAATTCATGGAAGGTGCATATTATAATGGCCAAATGTTACAGTTCTACCTAGCCACCAGATGACCAATCCATTTGTATAAAAAAGTGTCCATATACCTGTTCCAATTGGCCCTACGTCATCTGTTTTAAGTCCACATAAAGATCTGGCTCCTCTCTAAAGAATCAAGAAGAGAGGACCAGCGATAGCTCAGTGGTTGCTTTTTTTTTTGTTTCGTTATAGAAGCCGTTACCTAACTGAACCTATCTGAGATCGTAACTATTTATCAAACGCTGCATCTGAGCAACTTTGTTTTGATTTAGTAAGCAGGCTGCATGAGGACACTTTCCCAATATTATCCCTCCTACTGAAACAGGCCAACCCATCCCCAAAAAATACAGTGTGTGCACAAGTAATAGAACAGAGCGTGACACCAGATACTGTTGCCCCCAATGTCCCTCCCAGACTGGCCCCTGTATAGGAGACTGCTTCCCATATCTACCACACCTCACCACAATGTTAGCAAAGGTATGGTGAAGATATTTCTCATACCTGTCATTTTCCTGTACCTGATGTCATATGTACCGACCATTTGCCTGTTTTCTCAACCACGTTTCTGCTTGCTGCCTGGACCGACAATTTGCCTGCATACTGACCATGCCTCTGCCAGCTGCCTGAACTGACCTTGGCCTGTTTGAGGTGTAATTATATGCATGCCTATGCTGTGTGTTAGAAATATCCTAAAAATTGACAACTCATATAAAATAAATTTTCTTTCCACATTTTCCCAAAAATTTGGCCAAAAAATAAAATTTTCAAAAGACTCGTTATGCCTCTTGTTTTCCAAAATGTGGTAATTTTGTGGGTGTTTGCACTGTCTTGGTCTCCAGTGCCTCAAAAGAATGTGATAGGTAGTCAAGATATCAGACGCAAAATGTATGCCCCTGGAATGCCTGAAGGTACTCCCTGTGTTTTGGGCCTCTCTATGTGGCCAGGCTGTGAAAAAGTCTTACACATGTGGTATCACTATACTTGGGAGGAGTAGCAGAATGTGTTTTGAGGTGTAATTCTAAAATGCACCATGCTGCGTGTGAGAAATAACTTGTTAAAATGCCAATTTTGTAAACAAAACAATTTTATTCACTGTCATAATTTCGAGAAAATTGTGGGAACATTTTTAACTTTTAAAAACTCACCATGCCTTTTACTAAATACCTTGGACTGTCTACTTTCCAACATGGTGTCATTTGGGGGTATTTATACAGTTTGTACAGCATTTTTGGGACGCGAGAATTGATGTAGGCCATCAGTATATCATGTTTGACCAATTTTCAAATACTGTATGTATTCCATACAAGCTGGTGCTTATGGCTCCATTATAGGAGGCACACCAGTTTGTAGGCTTCATTTTATATAGGAACTGCTGTCAATGTGCCTGTCTAAGGTGGGGGTTGAACAATACTATTTCTTTAAATACCACCTTAATTACAGGGAAAAACTGTAATAACTGTAATAAATAGCATTTACAATGATCTAGTTGAAGTAGATGTTACAGTAGCTCAGAATGTATACTGATTGAAAATACACTATCATTTCCTTTAATGCCAAGACTAATTTCCATGGTTTTCATACTGTCTATTCATGTGTTAATATCTGTCAAACTCTTAATGATATACGATTAAATCCTGACATGATGTTTGATTTCATGCCTTATTAAAGTAAAAAAGAAATGGAAATGTCAAGTAGTCTTAGTTTTATGTCAAGGCAATTTCCATACACTACTATTACCAGTACAGGCGGTCCCCGGGTTACAAACATCTGACTTACAAATGACTCCTACTTACAAACGGAGGGAGACAACAGGAAGTGAGAGGAAATCTACCCCTGGGAAGGGAAATTCACTCCTGTAAGAATATCATGGGAAAAAGGTGCCTCCACTGAAGCTTTATCACCAATCCTTGATTCCACAACAGCCCAAAATTTTGAAAATCCAATTGTCATTGGGACAGAAAGTGAGGTGAAATCTTCTGAACAGGGGCACAAACCGCAAAACAAATGTTACAGGGGTGTTAACCCTTCCCTATGCTATCCAAAAAGCGTACAAAATAATTTTTGGCCTTGAGCTACAATTAAAAAGTGTACCTGTTCCGACTTACAAACAAATTCGACTTAAGAACAAACCTACAGACCCTATCTTGTTTGTAACCAGGGGACCGCCTGTAGTCTTAAACATAGTCATATCCCAACCACATCCCTAACTGCACCCTAAAACTAGGCCTAATGAAAAGTCTTAAAGTTGAACCTCATGTAATCAGCTAAATATTCAAATTAAATACTTCTATCAGACCTGTTACACCTGACAAAGGATTTGTATTTCTGTGACTCCCGTTCTGAGATTGACACAACTCTGTTCCACAGTATGGTCCTATCTAGCAAGGAAGGGGACCCAACCTTTTTACTGTAGCCTAATCTTAATTATGTTACTTTGCTCCCTCTACCAATCATCAAATTGCTTAAATCGGGAAAAAAATACATTTAATAATGCATTAATGATTGCAGAGCTTTACCTATTTGTGTAATTTATAACTGTCTGGAGTTCAGCCTTAAATATGGAATTTTTCATTGCTGCTTTGTTTCTTACGGTGGAGACACCAGAGTTCATCATTATCATTTTTTCACTACTTAGTGAGCTACAAACACAGAGCATTGCTTTAAGTCCGTGAATCACCCTGAAGTATAGGGATAATAATGATTACAGCAATATACTGTATGTTTTAAAACCAATCTGAGATATGACAAAGCACGCCTTCACACTTTGTAAGTTTTAACTACTTGCCGACTAGGGTGACCACGTGTCCCGGTTTGCCCGGGATCGTCCCGTAATTTAAATTTTTGTCCCGTGTCCCGGGAGCCTTCAATGCGGGACAATAGAGTATCCCGGAATCACACAATTTGTGGAAACATGGACTGCCATCTGCCTGCCAGCCTGCCACACTCACTGCCGCAGTAGCGATGTAATTAAATCACTGGTTGCTAAGGCCGCCCCGCTTGGCGTGTAGCAACCAGTGACGTCCCCGTGACCGTGCCCTGCTCTCTCTCTGAGGCTTCCGACTCCACCCCCACCTCCTCCTCCTCTCCTCCTTCAGCCGCGGTTCTTGCAGCAGAGAGAGGCAAGAGCAGATCAGCATCACACAGTCACTCACCTACCGTAGTACCGCGGCGCAGACCGAGCCCTCCGACCTCCTCCACCGCTCCAGCCAACTGCCCAGTGAGTGACCAACGCTGCTCAGCCCGGACCCGGTCCGTCCCGACCTCCTGTTGCCTGCCCTGCACTCAGTGAATTTCAGGCCCGGGCCGCCCGCGACATCTCTGACGATCTGACCTCCTCCAGGGCCCAGACAGGCTCCTCCTCCTCCCGCCCGAGCGGCCCGACTCACTGCCTCCTCCTGAGTCCTCCTGTCTGAGTCTGATTCCAAAAGAGAAGACCGGCCGCACTGACTGAAGACTGCCCTGCCCCACCACCACCAGGCGAGGAGTTAGAGTCAGACTGATCATATTAAAAGGTGAGCAAATAGGGGCAATTGACACTGGCTGGCAGTCTGGTGATGGGGCACAGTGGCGACATTTCATGGGCACACTGGCAGCATTTTATGGGGCACTGTAGCGACAATTCATGGGCACACTGGCAGTCTGGTGATGGGGCACAGTGGCGACAATTCATGGGCACACTGGCAGCATTTTATGGGGCACTGTAGCGACAATTCATGGGCACACTGGCAGCATCTGATGGGGGCACAGTAGCGACAATTCATGGGCACACTGGCAGCATTTTATGGGGCACTGTAGCGACAATTCATGGGCACACTGGCAGCATTTTATGGGGCACTGTAGCGACAATTCATGGGCACACTGGCAGCATCTGATGGGGGCACAGTAGTGACAATTCATGGGCACACTGGCAGCATTTTATGGGGCACTGTAGCAACAATTCATGGGCACACTGGCAGCATTTTATGGGGCACTGTAGCGACAATTCATGGGCACACTGGCAGTCTGGTGATGGGGCACAGTGGCGACAATTCATGGGCACACTGGCAGCATTTTATGGGGCACTGTAGCGACAATTCATGGGCACACTGGCAGCATCTGATGGGGGCACAGTAGCGACAATTCATGGGCACACTGGCAGCATTTTATGGGGCACTGTAGTGACAATTCATGGGCACACTGGCAGCATTTTATGGGGCACTGTAGCGACAATTCATGGGCACACTGGCAGCATCTGATGGGGGCACAGTAGTGACAATTCATGGGTACACTGGCAGCATTTGATGGGGGCACAGTAGTGACAATTCATGGGCACACTGGCATCATCTGATGGGCACAGTAGCGGCAATTGATGGGCACACTGGCAGCAATTGATGGGCACACTGGCAGCATCTGATGGGGCACAGTAGCGAGAATTGTTGGGCACACTGGCAGCATCTGATGGGGCACAGTAGCGGCAATTGATGGGCACACTGGAAGCATCTGATGGGGCACAGTAGCGACAATTGATCGGCACACTGGCAGCAGCTGATGGGGCACAGTAGAAACTAGGGTTGTCCCGATACCACTTTTTTAGGACCGAGTACGAGTACCGATACTTTTTTTCAAGTAGTCGCCGATACCGAATACTGATACTTTTTTTTAAATGTGTCCCCAAATGCAGCCATGTCCCCCCACATATGCAGCCATTGTCTCCCCCCATGCAGCCATTGTCACCCCCCATGCAGCCATTGTCACCCCCCATGCAGCCATTGTCACCCCCCATGCAGCCATTGTCTCCCCCCATGCAGCCATTGTCACCCCCCATCCAGCCATTGTCTCCCCCCATCCAGCGTCTCCCCCATGCAGCCATTGTCTCCCCCCATCCAGCCATTGTCACCCCCCATGCAGCCATTGTCACCCCCCATGCAGCCATTGTCTCCCCCATGCAGCCATTGTCACCCCCCATGCAGCCATTGTCACCCCCCATGCAGCCATTGTCACCCCCCATCCAGCCATTGTCTCCCCCCATCCAGCGTCTCCCCCATGCAGCCATTGTCTCCCCCCATCCAGCCATTGTCACCCCCCATGCAGCCATTGTCACCCCCCATGCAGCCATTGTCTCCCCCCATCCAGCGTCTCCCCCCATGCAGCCATGTCTCCCCCCCATCCAGCGTCTCCCCCCATGCAGCCATTGTCTCCCCCCCCATCCAGCGTCTCCCCCCCATGTATCCAGCGTCTCCCCCCATCCAGCGTCTCCCCCCATGTATACAGCATCTCCCCCCATGTATCCAGCGTCTCCCCCCATGTATCCAGCGTCTCCCCCCCATGTATCCAGCGTCTCCCCCCCATGTATCCAGCGTCTCCCCCCCATGTATCCAGCGTCTCCCCCCATCCAGCGTCTCCCCCCATGTATCCAGCGTCTCCCCCCATCCAGCGTCTCCCCCCCCATGTATCCAGCGTCTCCCCCCATGCAGCCATGTCCCACTTACCTGCATCCCCGCTGCCGCCGACTGTGTCATACGCCGGGAACATTACAACTTTGAATGGCTGTAATGATTGGCGCTGCGTATAGACACTCCCCCTCGCTCGGGATTGGACAGTTCACCCGAGCGAGGGGGAGTGTCTATGCGCGGCGCCAATCATTACAGCTATTCAAAGCTGTAATGTTCCCGGCGTATGACACAGTCGGCGGCAGCGGGGATGCGGCGAATGGCGGCGTGATGCGGCGTCACGGCGGCGGCGGCTTTGGGGGAAGTATTCTATTTGGGTATCGGGGGTATTTGCGGGAGTACGAGTACTCCCGCAAATACTCGGAATCGGTCCCGATACCGATACTAGTATCGGTATCGGGACAACCCTAGTAGAAACAATTGATGGGCACACTGGCAGCATCTGATGGAGCACAGTAGCGACAATTGATGGGCACACTGGCAGCATCTGATGGGGCACAGTAGCAGCAATTGTTCGGCACACTGGTAGCATTTTATTGGGCACACTGGCGGCAATTGCTGGACACACTGGCAGCATCTGAAGGGGCACAGTAGCAACAATTGCTGGACACACTGGCAGAATTTTATGTGGCACAGTGGGAACATTTGATGGGGCACAATGATGGCATTTGATGGGGCACAGTGGCGGCATTTGATGGGGCACAGTAGGTGCATTTGATGGGGCACAAGTAGGTGCATATGATGGGAACAGTGGCGGCATTAGATGGGGCACAGTGATGACATTTCACGGGCACAAGTGACTGCATTTGATGGGGCACAAGTGACTGCATTTGATGGGGCACAACTAGTGACTGCATTTGATGGGGCACAAGTGACTGCATTTGATGGGGCACAAGTGACTGCATTTGATGGGGCACAAGTGACTGCATTTGATGGGGCACAAGTGACTGCATTTGATGGGGCACAAGTGACTGCATTTGATGGGGCACAAGTGACTGCATTTGATGGGGCACAAGTGACTGCATTTGATGGGGCACAAGTGACTGCATTTGATGGGGCACAAGTGACTGCATTTGATGGGGCACAAGTGGCGGCATTAGATGGGGCACAAGTGGCGGCATTAGATGGGGCACAGTGGCGGCATTAGATGGGGCCTACTTTTGATCTTGCACACGGGCCCGCTGATTTCATGATACGCCCCTGCCCCCAAAACTGGCAAAAGAAATGTAAAACATTTTTTTTTTGGGGGGGTGGGGGGGGGGGTGTCCCTGAATGGCAGTTTGGAAATGTGGTCACCCTATTGCCGACCAGCCGCAGTTATACGGCGGCAGGTCGGCTCTGCTGCGCGAGATCACGTAGCTATACGTCATCTCGCTATGCAGCCAATAGGGGCGCGTGCGCGCCGTTGGAGACTCGCGCCCCCGGCTCGCCCCTGGTCCCGACGCGCGTGCCTGGCGGTCGTGATCACCGCCGGGCACCCGCGATCGCTCGTTACAGAGCGAGAACCGGGAGCTGTGTGTGTAAACACACAGCTCCCGGTCCTGTCAGGGGGAGAAATGACTGTTCGCTGTTCATACAATGTATGAACAGCGATCTGTCATTTACCCAAGTCAGTCCCACCCCCTTCAGTTAGAACACACCCAGGGAACATACTTAACCCCTTCCTCGTCCCCTAGTGTTAACCCCTTCCCTGCCAGTGGCATTTTTATATTAATCAATGCATTTTTATAGCACTGATCGCTATAAAAATGCCAATGGTCTCAAAAATGTGTCAAAAGTGTTCGTAGTGTCCGCCATAAGGTCGCAGTAATCGATGATCGCCGCCATTACTAGTAAAAAAAAAATATTAAGAAAAATGCAATAAAACTATGCACAATTTTGTAGACGCTATAACGTTTGCGCAAACCAATCAATAAATGCTTATTGCTAATTTTTTTACAAAAAATATGTAGAAGAATACGTATCGGCCTAAACTGAGGAAAAAAATTGTTTTTTTATATATTTTTGGGGATATTTATTACAGCAAAAATTAAAAATAAATATTTTTTTTTCAAAATTGTCGCTATATTTTTGTTTATAGCGCAAAAAAAAAAACCCCGCAGAGGTGATCAAATACCACCAAAAGAAAGCTCTATTTGTGGGAAAAAAAGGACGCCAATTTTGTTTGGGAGCCACGTGGCAGGACCGCGCAAATGTCAGTTAAAGCAACGCAGTCCCGAATCGCAAAAAAGTGGCCCGTTCATTGACCAGCAATATGGTCCGGGGCTGAAGTGGTTGAACAGCTTAGATGTACGCCGGGGCCCATATCGCTTTCAGTGAGAAGTACTGCCACTGCCTCCTTTCATAGCTGTGTGTGTACTTGCCTGTATACACTGTTTTTACCCTGCAAATTTTTTTTTAAGAAAAACTGTATTACACTATTTCCGTTTTGTGGCTCATGCGGTGGAGCCAATCTGAATCTTTCAAGATTGGAGGATTGGAACATACAGTTCTTTTAAAGGAGTCATCTGTGTTGGATTCATTGGGAATTTACCCTATTTGGGAGAGATCGTAATAAGGAGGATCTTTAAAGACCCCTTTACATATCCGATTATGATCATTTATGGCCACATATATCTGGTGAGCGCATTTTGATTGTCACATCGGGTGAAGCACTTTATTATGCACGTTGCACTTTCTGAGAGCACGGTGGTTGGAGTATCAATTTGGAACACAGCATTTCCATTGCCATTTCTACATTTTCATCACTTTGAAATTTTGATTTAATAATTAATTAATTGGTGTTTATATGGACATTATTTTACACTTGCTGAGCCCTTTGTACCTTTTTTTTCACAGTTTATTAGTTAATCATAAATTTTTGGAGCTGCACTTGTAATTATTATTTTAGTTTTTGGCGCCGTACTCCATTTTTTTCATTACAATCTGCAATTGTAGCTCACTTATTTTTATCCCAGATGGTTCCCTTTGATCATAGCATTAAATTGCAATCAGTGGCCAGATTGTGGGCTTTCAAATATTTGCATACCCTTATCAAGAAGTAAATGGGCTTTAACAAGCCCTCACTGACCTCTGTAGCTGCGGGTAGTGCAAAGCAATTCATCTTCAAAGTGTACAACAAAAGCACATTCACTACTTTCAGCAGCTCAGCTAATTCTTTTGATTAAGCCATGCATGTTTTTTGTGCGGTGTACGATTTAGCAGCCTAATTTTTAACATTCTATTTTAAAATATAAGAATGTCTTAGAAACAAATTAAACTCCGGGGTTATGGATAGGAACCCGCTCTAATTACATTTGCATTGCCAGCTCTCACAATACAAAGAAGTCTCTTCTAATATTTATTATCCAAAACAACTTTTTTTGTGATGCAGATAAAATGACGTGGTTTGCGGCTTTTGTAAACAGATTAGAAAACCACTTTACTCTCAGCGCTACAGAGCAGTTGAAAGCAGAGATGGAACCCTATGCCAAAAGGAGGTTATTTCAAGCCAATTCTGAAAGCATAAAATCCTGCAGAGAATCAAATTACTGAATCCTAAAACCACAGAACCCCACTAGAGTATCGCTAAATACATTCAATCTGACATTGCACAACCTCAATGGAAGCTGACTGCTTCTTGTCTCTGCATGACACACCTTTGTAATATGCTAGGCTTTTGATTGAAAACGTTATGATGAAATAAAAAATTAAATAAAAATCAATGCATTATTCAAATCAGTCAGACGCAACTTAGTTTTTTGAAAAGTAACATGTCGTTTCGCAGCTTATTCCCTGTCAAACATTTTTTTTAAGTCTTCTGTTCATAAAAAGTTGCACAATCCACTAACATAAACCAGAATTTGGATATGAAAGTTGATCTCCAGAAAAGCAGTTTAAAGCAGTTGTAAAAGAAAAAAAAAGAAAAAATTCCTGCAAGACAATGTCATAATTGTGCTAGTATACATCGAATACTTACCTTAGAGCAGTGGTTCTTAACCTTTCTAGTGCTGTGACCCCTTGATAAAATTTCCCAAGTTGTGGAAACCCCTAAGGCCCCGTACACACGAGGAGACATGTCCGATGAAAACGGTCCGTGGACCGTTTTCATCGGACATGTCTCCTAGGAGCTTTTGGTCTGATGTGTGTACACACCATCAAACCAAAATCCCTGCGGACAGAGAACGCGGTGACGTAGAAGACACCGACATTCTCAAACACGGAAGTGCATTGCTTCCACGCATGCGTCAAATCAATTTGACGCATGCACGGGATTTCGGGACGCTGGTTACACATCATAACCAACGGACATGTCCGATTAGGTGTACTAACCATCGGACATGTCCGACGGACATGTTTCCAGCGGACAAGTTTCTTAGCTTGCTAAGAAACTTTTGTCCGCTGGAAACCTGTCCGCTAGGCCGTACACACGGTCGGACATGTCTGCGGAAACTGGACCAGTTTCAGCGAACATGTTCAACCGTGTGTACGCGGCCTAACAGTAAAATGATTTTCAAAGTCAGCACCCAAGGCAAGACAAGCAATTTGCACCCCTAAGGCCTCGTACACACGATTGGTTTTCTCGGCAAAAAACAGCAAGGAAACTGCTTCTTGCCGAGATTCCCATTCGTGTGTATGAGGCGTTCAGGTTTCTCGTCTGGAAATCTGGCCAGAATCTCGATGAGAAAAAAAGAGAACCTGCTCTCTTTTTTCTCGTCGAGAATCTTGTCGGCCTGTTTCCCGATGAGAAACCCGAGAGTGTGTATACTTACCTGTTGCCGTGGAAACCTGCGTATGCTCAAAATGACTTTGACGCATGTGTGGTAGCTTTCACGGCACAGGTTGGTTGAAGCAAGATGGCGGCGACGGCATCGAATGTGACGAACGCATTCTCATCGTACGAGATGACGTCACCGCATTCTTTCCTTTCAAGAGAACCGCGGTTCTTTTGAAATGAAAGTCAGTATACTCGGGCGGCAAGAGTTTCTTGCCAAGAATCTCGTCAGGGAAAACAACAGGTTTTTCCTGACGAGATTCTCGGTCGTGTGTACAGGGCCTAAGACCCCATTCACACCTGAGCGTTTTGTAGATTGAAGCCTCACGGTACAAAACGCTGGAGGGGAAAAAATCCATTATTCTCTATGGAGATGGTTCACATCTCCACTCCAAAACGCCTGAAGCCAGAAGCTCCAAAACGCCTAAAGCTCAAACAAGTTCTGGGACTTTTTTTAAGGCAGATTTGGGCGTTTTTCTTCTTTTTACATTGGTGACCTTTTGACCTGTACAAAATCGCGGCAAAAACACGGTAAAAACGCTGCAAAAATTGCGGTAAAATTGCACGACTTTCTGCCTGAAAACGCTATGCTCAGGTGTGAATGGGGCCTAACCCACGGACGTTTAGCCCTCCCTGAAGCCCCATACACACTATCAGTTTTCCTGCAGGTTTTTCTCTTCAGGTTTACCAAAACCATCTAGTGCAAGGGCCTGCCTGATTGCATACGAATTGAAACTCTTAAGGTTTGACCTCATATTAGATGTTTTTTGTAAACCTGAAGAGAAAATCCTGCCAGAAAACTGATAGTGTGTATGGGGCTTATTTGTCTTCCACTCGTACAGTATTGAAACCCCTTATGATACATTTTAGAATGTACCACTCTTTCTCTTTGTACTCCTTTCTTTCCATTATATCTCTCTCTATCCTAATTTATTGTTCCCCCCCCATCCATCTCGTTAGCCACCTTGTTCTCTTATTCTTTTCCTCTCCCTTCCATGTATTCTCAATTTTTATTCCTTCTCTTACTCCTTGGTGGGGGTTGTTTTGAGTGGCAGTGCTGGGGAGTTCAAATTGGGATTTTTTTAATAACAAAACTTAAAAATATATATATATTTTTCAAAATTGTCGGTCTTTTTTTATAGCGCAAAAATTAAAAACCGCAGAGGTTATCAAGTACCCGGGATGGACTGGCCATTGGGACTACTGGGAGTTTCCCGGTGGGCCCGATGACTCAGTGGGCCGGCTTCAGTGACAGCGGGTGAGCGCTGCCCCCCTCCGCTTCTCTTTCTCTCCCTCCCTGCAGCGCTCACCTCCTCTCCCTCCCAGCAGTGCTCATCTGGGGGGGGGGGACAGAAAAGCAGGTGGAGGACCAGAGGAGCAGTGGGGATGACAGAGGAGCATGGGAGGGACCAGAAGGAGTACGGGGCAGGGGACAGACAGTTGACTCAACAGCTATGGCCTGGGAGTTTCTCACTTCTGCCTAATCTCGTCCCATGGGGGAGGGGGGGGGGCAGGTGAAATAATGTCTAGCTTCCCCACTGGTACTGCCTATAAGAGTACTAGTACCAGCCGTTCTACTCTAATGAAGTAGAATGGCTAGTGGCTAGTGAAGGGGGAGAGGGGGCTTGGGTGGCTGGGGGGGGGGAGTTGTCTGACCGCAATAGGAGAGACCTGTCAAAGTGGGCCAGTCTGGGTGAAGTCCAGGGCCACATTTTTGTCCCAGTCCAGCCCTGTCAAGTACCATCAAAAGAAAGCTCAATTAGTGGGAAAAAAGGATGTCAATTTTGTTTGGGTACAAGATCGCACAACCGCGCAATTGTCAGTTAAAACGACGCAGTGCCGTATCGCAAAAAATGGCCTGGTCATTAAGGGGGTAAATCCTTCCCGGGGCTGAAATGGTTAAACTCATTAAACCTTTCAAATTATACTGCACCATGGTGAGTTTATTTTCTATTGCCAAATAACTTGGACTTTACCAGGAGGGACCCCTAAAAACAACATAGATGAAACATCTACTACCATAGGGATACATCATCCTGATGGACTACAGGAGGACCCCTAGAGGCAGGACAAGGTAGACCAAGGAATAGGATATCATGCTATGCTGTTCAGTAAGGTGAGCTGAGCACATAGGTGTCACAGCACTAGAAGAGACACCCGAAACATTTTCCAATTGTATAGGGATACACTCACTTATTATATTTCACAATTTGCATTGAGAAAAAAGGACTTTTTACCTTCATGCGTTTGCATTTTATTAGTCACCACTTGTAATTGTACCTTTATTTAAATTTACATAATTTGTGTGTTTTCACATATATTGGACACACTGTAACATTCATCTTGCACTTTAGTAAACAGTATTATTTGATTGGATGGATTACATTATTTATGTTGTATGATCACCTTGGCAATCGTATGTTACTTTCAGTTATTTTCTTTAATAATTTTTTTTGGTATATTTACCAATCACATAAGAATCATTTCATAGTAACGGCGCAGAACAATTATTGTTTTGTTATCAGTACAGAGCTTACTACCACTTTAATGTGGAGGGGAAATACATATATGAGAGTGGTTTTACCTGCCAAAAAGCTTTTCATTTACAGTGCCTTGAAAAAGTATTCATACCCCTTGAAATATTCCACATTTTGTCATGTTGCAACCAAAAACGTAAATGTATTTTATTGGGATTGTATGTGATAGACCAACACAAAGCAGCACATAATTGTGAAGTGGAAGGAAAATGATAAATGGCTTTCAACTTTTTTTTACAAATAAATATCTAAAAAGTGTGGCATGCATTTGTATTCAACCCACCTTTACTCTGATACCCCTAACTAAAATCTAGTGGAACCAATTGCCTTCAGAAGTCACCTAATTAGTAAATAGCGTCCACCTGTGTGTAATTTAATCTCAGTATAAATACAGCTGTTCTGTGAAGCCCTCAGAGGTTTGTTAGAGAACCAAACAGCATCATGACGGCCAAGCAACACACCAGACAGGTCAGAGATAAAGTTATGGAGATGTTTAAAGCAGGGTTAGGTTATAAGAAAATATCCCAGGCTTTGAACATCTCACAGAGCACTGTTCAAGCTATCATATGAAAATGGAAAGAGTATGACACAACTGCAAACCTACCAAGACATGGCCGTCCACCTAAACTGACAGGCCGAGCAAGGAGAGCATTAATCAGAGAAGCAGCCAAGCAGCCTATGGTAACTCTGGAGGAGCTGCAGAGATCCACAGCTCAGGTGGAAGAATCTGTCCACAGGACAACTAATAGTTGTGCACTCCACAAATCTGGCCTTTATGGAAGAGTGGCAAGTAGAAAGCCATTGTTGAAAGAGCCATAAGAAGCCCTGTTTGCAGTTTGTGAACTTGCTCATCCATGTTTTTATGGACCTTGCCTTGTGCACTGGTCCAAATCATTTTGTGGAGGGGGGATTATGGTGTGGGGTTGTTTTTCAGGGGTTGGGCTTGGCCCCTTAGTTCCTGTGAAGGGAAGTCTTAAGGTGTCAGCATACCAAGATATCAAAGCTGCGCGTCAGTGCAACTTCAGGTACAACTTGGCTGACATCTCTGCAACTTCATGCTTCTATGCAAGTCTCACCTAAAATCGGTAAAAGTAGTGTAGGACCTACTTTTTCAAATCAGTATGGAACAGTTCCATGGCCGACAATAGAGTGCAACTTGCCATGACCTGTCAAATCGCATGACAAATCACAGTGGTATGAAAGGGGTTTTAAAGGTCTTGTCACTCCCCCAAGAGGCCCATGGTAACTCTGGAGGAGCTGCAGAGATCCACAGCTGACTTGTGGTGGTGCTCAATAAAGTTCATTTATTGGATGCACAGACAACTGTCAGATGAAAATGATATTCATCATTTCATCTGACAGTTGTCTTTTAACTCAAGTGTGCATCAAATAAATGATCTAAATTGAGCACCAAAATTGCTGAAATTCTTTTGTTGCTCACTTTTAATTTCATTATTTGGAGCTCAGTTAGCACTAATAATAATATTGCGGCTTTTAGGATTTTGCTGTTATAACACAGAATATTGTTTCTTTATATTTCTATCACTGTCTACGTTCCAGCCTGCTAAAATCGTATACTGCAAACACTAATAATAGACCATTCTTTGTGTGACAGTATTAGCCAAAAGATATCATTTTGGCTAATAGGAAAAAAAAGATGAGAATGTTTTCTATCTCTGGTAAAGGCAATGATATCCAATGTGAGCCTGAGCGTACCCGCTGCTGGGTAATCTATAATTAATATCAGCTCATTATTTCCAAATGCTGGTGCCTGTGTTAGAGCATAAATCCTAAGTGCCATTATTGACTAATGCAGGATGTTTTAAAAGCCACAGTAAAAAAATAAGGCTTTATTGTCTGAAACTGACAGCTAAGGGTGAATCACAGAGGACCTGGCCGGGCCTCATTTATCATGGCCCACGCAAGATCTCTTCTGATTCTCAGAATTCTGTGTCTTTATGCCTGAGTAGCCATCTAAGTCATTCTCGGCATTGATTTTTTAATAAATGGATCATTATTTTTAATTGTGACATTATTCTTCCCAAGCAGGTACATATCTCATTTCGGTAATAGAGGAACATATTA
The DNA here is from genome assembly GCF_905171775.1 of Rana temporaria. NCBI lineage: Eukaryota > Metazoa > Chordata > Amphibia > Anura > Ranidae > Rana > Rana temporaria. The sequence continues at coordinate 65,057,135 of NC_053489.1, forward strand.
CACTGATGTAGTTCTGCATGTGACCACTAGAGTGAGTGTTCACAGAAGCTGCAATGTTGGCCCAACAAAGCACACCAATAGCCAGATTCACATACATCGGCGTATGTTTAAGCTGGCGTAGCGCAGCTCATTTGAGCTACGCCAACGTAAAATAGAGAGGCAAGGCCAGTATTCACAAAGCACTTGCTCCCTAAGTTACGTCGGCGTAGCGCAAATGGCACGGCGTAACCCTGCCTAATTCAAAATAGGCAGGTAGTGCTCCATGTAAAGTACCCGTAACCCCATGTAAATGAGGGCCGTTGGTACGGTGCATGCGCGTGCATGCTCAGAATCACATCGCAAATACTCATTGCTTTCGACGTGAACGTCACCTACGGCCAGCCCCATTCACGTACGCTTACGCAAACGACTTAAAATACGACGGCTGTTCCGTCGTCCATACCTTGCATGGGCTGCGCCATCTTTTTGGTGGTTGATCTTTACGCCGGCCTATGTCTTACGTAAACGGCGTATCTTACTGCGAAGGGCGTACGTACGTTTGTGAATTGGCGTATCTTGCTCATTTACATATTCAACGCGTAAATCCAAGTACACACCCCTAGCGGCCAGCGTAAATATGCACAAAAGATACGACGGCGTAGGAGACCTACGTCGGTCGTATCTTAGCAACTGTGAATCGTATCTCAGTTTGAGAATACGCTTAAAGATACGACGGCACGCATTCGGACTTACGACGGCGTATCTACTAATACGCCGTCTTAAGTCTCTATGAATCTGGCTACAAATTTCTACACTGTCTCTGATTTAGGTCTCCCTACACAGCGTCAATTCACAAAGCAGTTGGAATTCCGCGCTCAGCATACGGGCTAGGTTGCAGTTTCCCCTAATGAACTCCCCATAAGGGGGGGGGGTGTCTGAAACACAAAGTAAAATAAGTTGGGTATGTGGCGCTATCTGTGGACCGAAGAGTAATATACCAGATCACTCTTCATAGGGACAATTGCTCAATGAGTGCTAATAATGGAATAAACTAGCCTAACAGAAAAACTCAAATGGGTAGTAGTCAGTAAGAGATCCAGTAACGTAAGCTATGCACGCAGGTGTCAGCATGTGATCTGATAGCAATATATCAATTGAAGCGAATTCATTAATAAAGTGCTAGTGACTAATGGTTAATTGCAAAACCTTATATTAAACATAAAACTCCCTGCCAAGAAGGTGTAATGCCGCGTACACACGATCATTTTTCAACATGAAAAAAAACGTTGTTTTTCAGCATGTCCAAAAAACAACGTTTTCCAACTTCATCATTAAAACGACGTTGCCCACACACCATCGTTTTTAAAAAATGATCTAGCAAAGCGCGGTGACGAACAACACGTACGACGAAACTATAAAGGGGAAGTTCCATTCGCCTTTGGGCTGCTTTAGCTGATTCCGTGTTAGTAAAAGAAGATTTGCGCTTTTCTGTCTGTTACAGCGTGATGAATGTGCTTACTCCATTATGAACGGTAGTTTTACCAGAACGAGCGCTCCCGTCTCATAACTTGCTTCTGAGCATGCGCAGGTTTTTTACGTCGTTTTAGCCCACACACGATCATTTTTTACAACCCGAAAAACGACATCGCTGAAAACGACGTTAAAAAATGCAGCACGTTCACTGATTTTATTAAAAATAGTTAAAATATTTAAAAACAGCTTCCCATAGCATAGATGGTAAATATCTTCCAAAAAACACTACAGACTATGGTAAACTATGATAACCGAGCAGTTATGGGCCGGAATTGCAGCGTGTGCTCCAACTGCGTTTCCAAACACCCAACTCTCGTACCCGAAAGTGACGTGTATGAGTGGCTCCCACTTACGCGTTTCGTCATCAACGGCCTATAAAACTCACGTAGATCTGAGGATCCACTTAGACCTCCTTGGCAGGTAGTTTTCTGTTTTATATAAGGTTTTGCAATTAACCACTAGTCACTAGCACTTTATTAATGAATTTGCTTCAATTGATGTATTGCTGTCAGATCACATGCCGACACCTGCATGCATAGCTTACCTTTCTGGATCTCTTACAGACTAGCACCCATTTGAGTTTTTCTGTTAGGTTAGTTTATTCCATTATTAGCACTCATTGAGCAATCATCCCTATGAAGAGTGATCTGGTATATTACTCTTCGGTCCACAGGTAGCACCACATACCCCACTTATTTTACTTTGGAATTCACAAAGCATGTTATAATTTTCACGTTATGCTTTCAGTTTCAGGTTTATTGCATGGAGCAGCTGAATTTTCCGCCTACTGATTATTCTATTGATTTATGACGTGGTGTTATGCATGTAAAAAGCAATAATAATAAAAATACCACTATGTTCTGGCAGAACTTACAATTAGGAATCAATTAAAATTAAAAAGGAGCCACAAATATGGAGATAAAATTAAAAGTAATCTGAAATAGAAGACTTTCAATAGTTGGGGCAGGCAACCTCGGCACTCCAGCTGTGGTGAAACTACAAATCCCATCATTGCTCTGCCTCTAGGAGTCATGCCTGTGATTATCTGGATCTTGCAATGTCTCATGGGACTCTTAGTTTCACCACAGCTGGAGGGCCGAGGTTGCCTACCCCTGGAAGTCTACTAATGGTCCAAGGTTATCAGTGGTGTACCCCAAGGTTCAGTGCTGGGACCCTTACTTTTCAATATATTTATAAATGATATTGGGTCTGAGATCAAAAGTAACATTTCTGTCTTTGCAGATGACACCAAGCTATGCAGTGGAATAACGTCCTTGCAGGATGTCTCAAATTTACAAGCCGACCTCAATGCTCTGTCTAATTGGGCGACTATGTGGCAGATGAGGTTTAATGTAGATAAATGTAAAGTTATGCACTTGGGGGCTAAGAATATGTATGCATCATACATACTAGGGGGAGTACAACTGGGGGGATCTGTAGTGGAGAAGGATCTGGGGGTTTTAGTTGATCATAAGCTCAATAATGGCATGCAATGCCAAGCTGCTGTTTCCAAAGCGAGCAAAGTCCTTTCTTGTATTAAGAGAGGTATGGACTCCAGAGACAGAGATATAATTTTGCCCCTGTACAAATCATTAGTAAGACCTCATCTGGAATATGCAGTTCAGTTTTGGGCACCAGTTCTCAAAAAGGATATCGGAGAACTGGAGAAAGTGCAGAGAAGGGCAACCAAACTGATAAGAGGCATGGAGGAGCTCAGCTATGAGGAAAGATTGGAGGAACTGAATTTATTCACTCTTGAGAAGATGAGAATAAGGGGGGATATAAGAGGTCCATACAGTGAACTTGGTGTTGAGTTATTCACTTTACGGTCAACACTGAGGACAAGGGGGCACTCTTTACGTCTAGAGGAAAAGAGATTTCACCTCCAAATACGGAAAGGTGTTTTCACAGTAAGAGCTGTGAAAATGTGGAACAGACTCCCTCCAGAGGTGGTTCTGGCCAGCTCAGTAGATTGCTTTAAGAAAGGCCTGGATTCTTTCCTAAATGTACAGAATATAACTGAGTACTAAGATTTGTAGGTAAAGTTGATCCAGGGTAAATCCGATTGCCTCTCGGGGGATCAGGAAGGAATTTTTTTCCCCTGCTGTAGCAAATTGGATCATGCTCTGCTGGGGTTTTTTGCCTTCCTCTGGATCAACTGTGGGTATGGAGTTGGGTGTATAGGATTGTACTGTGTTTTTTATTTTGTTTTTTGTGGTTGAACTGGATGGACTTGTGTCTTTTTTCAACCTGACTAACTATGTAACATAACTATGTAACTTCACCCTCGAAAAAATATGACTTTGAAGCCATTTATCATTTTTTTCTCATTCATTTAGACCAGACTTTGTACTAGGAAGCAAGGCTGGCTCATTAAAGCAAGGCCCTTTCCTCTTTTATAGACCTCAATATTATATACCGATCAGCCATAACTTTATGACCACCCACCTAATATTAAGTAGGTCCCCCTTTTGCCACCAAACCAGCTCTGACCCATTGAGGCATGGACTCCACTAGACCTCTGAAGGTATGCTGTGGTCTCTGGCACCAGTAGCAGATCCTTTAAGTCCTGTAAGTTGTGAGGTATCAGACATGGATCAGACTTGTTTTTCCAGCACATCCCAAAGATGCTTTCTGGAGAATTTGGAGGCCAGGTCAACATCTCAAACTCATTGTTCTGTTCCTCAAACCTATCTTGAACAATTTTAGCAGTGTGGCAGGGTGCATTATCCTGCTGAAAGTGGTCACTTCCACCAGGGAATATCGTTTCCATAAAGGGGTGTAGATGGTCAGCAACAATGTTTAGGTAGGTGGTACGTGTCAAGTAGCAGACACATAATGTCAGGACCCAAGGTTTCCAAGCAGAGCATCGCCCAAAGAGTCACACTGACTCTGCCGGCTTGTCTTCTTCCCATACTGCATCCTGATGTCATATTTGCTAGGGAAGCAATGCCCACGCACCCAGCCATCCACATGATGTAAAAGAAAACATGATTTTTCAGACTAGGCCACCTTCTTCTATTTTTCCGTGGTCTAGGTCTAAAGCTCACGTGCCCATTGTAGGCGCTTTTGGCTGTGAACACGGGTCAGCATGGGCACCCTGAGCGGTCTACAGCCTCATACATGACAAACTATAATGTCATTTTTTTTCTGCTTTCAACACAATGTCAGGGACAACATGTTTACTTGCTGCCAAATTTATCCCACCAACTTTCAGATGCCATTTTAATAAAATAACCAATGTTATTTACAGTATTTAACTTGTGAATGATCTTAATGTTATGGCTGATCGGTGTATATGCACAAAAATTAACTCGACAGGAAAAGGTCTGAATATACAGTATAATAGATTACACCCATTATACCTAGACAAGGGTATGGTCACTATCATTCTGTTGAGATCCTAGGAATAATAAGAATTCGAGATCTCTGGAGAAGATGCTCCTGCACCGTGCTGGAAATATGACTGGGATTTGGGGTACTCAGCTGTTCCCAAGATGTCGTCAGAAAGACCCTTTGGCTGACCTCCAAACTGCACAGCACCCATAGAAGGGTGTTGGGAAATCTATCCATACTTCCTGTTTCTGATCATGCGATAAGAAATTAAGGGGGGGGGGATCTGATCTAGGATCTGAAAAAGAATCATAAGAGGGGAGTGATCTGAGGCCTAAGTGTTAAAAGGGGAGATCTGGGGCTGAAAGTTAAGGGGGGTATGATTTGTGGTTTTAGTGTTAAGGGGGTCTGATAGGGGTCTGAAGAGATGTTTAAAAAAGGGGGCTGAATTTGGGTCTGAATGTTAAGAAGAGGTTGATTTTTTTCCTCTAGCGAACCAATAACACTAGGCATTTGTTTCCTACTGGCCACTGTTGCTGATCGTGTTTTATCCAAGAGATAACTAACAGCTGGGCATTTATTCTTTCCCCCAATGACCACCTACGTTGGAGCATTTTTTTCCCTTTCACTGACCAACAGTGTAAAGACACTATGTTACATAATTGTAACCATTGCCATCTTTATGTTGTGCTGCATCAGCATAATCCTGACCAAAATATTTGTTGTTTCAACAGTTGCTGGCTGCTATGTAGCCCTCAAGTGTTTTAATAAAGTAGGGCCCAAATTGGGCCCAATTAGTCATTTTCCCTCCCCGGTGTCATGCGACTCGTTAGTATTACAAGGTCTCAGGTGTGAATGGGTAGCAGGTGTGTTAAATCTGGTGTTATCACTCTCAGGCCCCGTACACACGACCGAGTTTCTCGGCAGAATTCAGCCAGAAACTCGGTTCAGAGCTGAATTCTGCCGAGAAACCCGGCCGTGTGTACACTTTCGGCCGAGGAAGCCGACGAGGACCTCGGTGAGGAAATAGAGAACATGTTCTCTATTTCCTCGTTGTTCAATGGGAAATTTCAGCTCGCCGAGGTCCTCGGCGGCTTCACAAGGAACTTGACGGACAAAACGATGTGTTTTGCCCGTCGAGTTCCTCGGTCGTGTGTACGGGGCCTCACACTCTCCCGAACTGGTCACTGGAAGTTCAACATGGCAACTCATGGCAAAGAACTCTCTGAGGATCTGATTTTTTGTTTTTTGTTTTCTTTGCTCTACATAAAGATGGCTTAGGCTATAAGAAGATTGCCAAGACCCTGAAACTGAGCTGCAGCACGGTGGCCAAGACCATACAGCGGTTTAACAGGACAGATTCCACTCCAAAGAGGGCTCGCCGTGGTCGACCAAAGAAGTTGAGTGTATGTGCTCAGCGTAATACTGCCAGCATTGCTGCAGAGGTTGAAGGGGTGGGGGTGGGGGTCAGCCTGTCAGTGCTCAGACCATACGCTGCACACTGCATCAAATTGATCTGCATGGCTGTCGTCCCAGAAGGAAGCCTCTTCTAAAGATGATGCACAAGAAAGCCCAAAAACAGTTTGCTGAAGACAAGCAGACTAAGGACATGGATTACTGGAACCATGTCCTGTGATCTGATGAGACCAAGATAACATTTATTTGGTTCAAATGGTGTCAAGCATGTGTGGCAGCAACCAGGTGAAGAGTACAAAGACAACTATGGTGGTGGGAGTATCATGGTTTGGGGCTGCATTAGTGCTGCGGACACTGGGGAGCTACAGTCCATTGAGGGAACCAATCAACTTTTGGGCCACATCCTGACTGCTGGCAGCCCATTCTTGCATAATCATCGCTTGGAGTTTGTCAAAATTTGTGTTTTTGTTTTTTGGTTCACCTGCCTCTTGAAGATTGGACACAAGTTCTCAATGGAATTAAGGTCTTGGGAGTTTCCTGGTCATGGACCCAAAATGTTTTTTTTTTGTTCCCCAAGCCTCATAGTTATGACTTTTGCCTTATGGCAAGGTGCTCCATTATACTGGAAAAAGCATTGTTCTGCACAAAGTGCCAGATTCACAAACGAGATACAACGGCATATCTCCTGATACGCCGTCGTATCCCTGTTTCTAACTATGCGACTGATTCATAGAATCAGTTACGCATAGCTAGCCCTAAGATCCGACAGGTGTAATTGTTTTACACTGTCGGATCTTAGGATGCAATACCGCGGCCGCCGCTGGGGGGAGTTCTCGACGTAAACCAGCGTCGGGTATGCAAATTAGCACTTACGGAGATCCACAAAGCTTTTTCCCTTTGTTAAGTCGCCGTAAGTGTTAGTTTGCCGTCGCAAAGATAGGGTACCTTTTACAAAGTGTAAAGTTAGTACACCATGTAAAAGTGTACCCGTCTTTCCCGCGTCGCTGTCAATTTTTAAAAAAAACATTTTTTTCCCGGCGCAACTCTTTTTTTCCCGACGCAACTTTTTTTTACCCGTCGCGATTCACAAAACCTCGGCGCATCGTAACTTTGCGCAAAGCACGTCGGGAAATTTGCGTCGGGAGCATGCGCAGTACGTCCAGCGCGGGAGCGCGCCTAATTTAAATGGGACTCGCCCCATTTGAATTGGCCTGCCTTCCGCCGGCCGGATTTAGGATACACCGCCGCAAATTTCCAGGTAAGTGCTTTGTGGATCGGGCACTAACTTGGAAAAATTGCGGCGGTGTAACTTAAATAGGAAAAATTAAGTTGCGCCCGGGCTACGTGAATCTGGCCCAAAGTTCTTAGATAGTTGGAAGAAGTTGCTCTCGGAGGATGTTTTTGTATCATTCTTTATTTCTAACCAAAGCTGGCCATACACATATTTTGTTTGAAATATTTTGTTTCAGGAACGTTTGTTAAATGTTTTAATCATTAGTGGGGTCAATCCAACGTTCATTTTTGATCTCAGTAATGAGCAGGGCTTTTTTTCAGGGGGAACTTGGGGGAACTCAGTTCCACCACCTATGGCTCAGACCATTTGGTGCCTGCTCACCACAATCACTTGTAAACACGAAAGTCTGGTTTCTGTGTTTACAAGTGACAGCTCTGCACTCTGTGTGTAACCCCCTGAACTCTGTACCCTGTATGTAATGCAATTCTGGTATTTAATGCCCCTTTAAGACCCTTCTACTGTTTGTGAAATCTGAACGGGTCATGGTTGAGTTCCTGCACCTATTTTCTGAGAAAAAAAGCTCTGCTAATGAGAATATTTGAAATAGTGGGATGGAATTTTTTTTCTGAATTAACATATTTTCAACAGTATATATAACTTTCTTTTGAGAAAATCTTTTTATTCCGAAATCTGATGTCAAAGGAAACAACGTTTTGAAGTACTTTCGAACAACATTTGTCAAGTAATAGAATCTAAGAATTTTTGTACGAATTTTCATTCGAATAACCTAGTATATCTCCTGCTTTACACAGGTACTTGCAGGAACCACAAGGTTCCTGCACTTTAGTACTTTTGCTACTTTAGAAATGATCTAGCTACATGAATATGTTTACACAGGCAAGAAAAGACTCTAATGCCGCGTACACAAGATCGGTCAAACCGATGAGAACGGTCTGATGGACTGTTTTCATCAAACCAAACCGATCGTGTGTAGGCCCCATCGGTTATTTATCCATAGGTTAAAAAAATTCAACCTTGTTTTAAATTTAACCGATGGATACCTAACCGATAGAAAAAAAAACGATCGTTTGTAGGCGCGTCCATCGGTTAAAAATTCACGCATGCTCAGAATCAAGTCTACGCATGCTTGGAAGCATTGAACTTCGTTTTTTTCAGCACGTCGTTGTGTTTTACGTCACCGCGTTCTGACACGATAATTTTTTTAACTGATGGTGTGTAGGCACGACTGACCATCAGTCAGCTTCATCGGTTAACCGATGGAAAAATCCATCAGACCGTTTTCATGGGATGGACCGATCGTGTGTACGCGGCATAAAAATATACACATCAGCTGCTATTATTTTATGCATACTGGTTTTATAGCTTTTGAGAGTTGTCCGGCTTTCGCTGAGTGTGTACAATATTCATATGTGAGCTATTCTATAATATATATATATATATATATATATGGAAACATTGAACGAGATATAAAAATCTGTTTCTGTTTCTCTGTTCAGCTGTCATTATGACTGCTGGATTCTGATTTCTGAGCCCTTATGGTGGTCATGGAAACAGTTTTTTTTTGTTCAGAATTCCATAATTCATGACCAGAATTTGCTGACATCAGACATGTCATGTGCAGTAAAACTGTCACAGCACAAGGCACACAATTAAAAAGAAACAACACAACCTACCGGTAATTAGAAAAGACAAATATAATACGATTTTCTGTCACCGTGCATTGTTCCTACATGGATGTAACAAATGGATATATGCATATACATAAGTTCATGTAACATACTCTACCAATAGCTTTTTAACCACTTTAATACAGGGCATTTTCACCCTCTTCCTGCCCAGGCCAATTTTCAGTTTCCAATGCTGTAAAATTTTTGAGAATGACAATTAGGCAGTCATGCAACACTGTACCCATATAAAAAAGATTTGATAATTTTTTTCCCTACAAATAGAGCTTTCTTTTGGTGGTATTTGATCATCTCCTCGGTTTTTATTTTTCGCGCTATATACAAAAAAAGAGCGTAAATTTTGATAAAAAAAACACAATATTTTTCACTTTTTGCAATAATAAATATCCCATTTTAAAAAATAAAAAATAATTTCTTCCTCAGTTTTGGCCGATACGTATTCTTCTACATATTTTTCGTAAAAAAATCGCAATAGGTGTATATTGTTTGGTTTGCGCAAAAGTTATAGCGTCTACAAAATAGGGGATAGATTTATGGCATTTTTATTATTATTATTTTTTTTACCAATAATGGCGGCGATCTGCGGACACTTTTGACACTGTTTAGGGACTATTCACATTTATACAGAGATCAGTGCTATAAAAAATGCACTTTACTGTTACTGTATAAATGTGACTGGCAGGGAAGGGGTTAACACTAGGGGGTTAATGTGTATCCCTAGGGAGTGATTCTAACTGTAGGGGGAGGGGACTCACAAGGGGAGGAGACCGATCAGGGTTCCTCTGTACTGAGAACACCCCATCCTCGGTCTCCTCTCACCTGACAGGACGTGGATCTGTGTGTTTACACACACAGATCCATGTCCCTGCTGTGTGACAGGCAATCGCAGGTGCCTAGCCCCCTAGAGGGCCGGGAAGCTGAGATGTTCTTGAGTCCGTCAAATGTCTATAGCTGGGTAGGGAAGTGGTTAAAGGGGTTGTTTTTTTTTCAGAGAAAGAATGCATTAAGGTGAAAAACCATGAGGGTTTACAACCCCTTTAACCACTTCCTTAGTGGGCACTTAATCCCCCTTCCTGCCCAGAGGACTTTTTGCGATTCGGCACTGCGTTGCTTTAACTGACAATTGCGTGGTCGTGCGACATGGCTCCTAAACAAAATTGGCGTCCTTTTTTCCCCACAAATAGAGCTTTCTTTTGGTGGTATTTGATCACCTCTGCGGTTTTTATTTTTTGCGCTATAAACAAAAATAGAGCGACAATTCTGAAAAAAAATTTTTTTTTTACTTGTTGCTATAATAAATAGCTCAATTTTTTTTTTTATCCTCAGTCAGGCCGATACGTATTCTACATATTTTTAGTAAAAAAAAAAAAAAAAAATCGCAATAAGCGACTGGTTTGCGCAAAAGTTATAGCGCCTACAAAATAAGGAACAGAATTTTTTTTTTATAATTTTTTTTTACTAGTAATGGCAGCAATTTGCGATTTTTATTGCGACTGCGACATTATGGCGGACACATCGGACACTTTTGACACATTTTTGGCACCATTCACATTTATACTGCAATCAGTGCTATAAATATGCACTAATTACTGTATAAATGTGACTGGCATTGAAGGGGTTAACACTAGGGCGTGAGGAAGGGGTTAAATGTGTACCCTATATAGTGTTCTAACTGTGTGGGGGGAGGGGGGGTGACTGGGGGAGGTGACCGATCTGTGTCCCTATGTACAAGAGAGACAGATCGGTCTCCTCTCTCCCTGACAGCACCGCTGTCAGTGTGTGAGCCGGCAATGAGAGATGATCTCATATGTTTACATATGAGATCATCTCTCATTGGCCGCACAGATCGCCTAGCAAACAGCCACTCCGATTGGCCGTTCACGGCGATCTGTGATTGGCTGTGTCCAAGGGACACGGCCAGCACAGCAGTTCCCTGCTGCGCACTCGGAAGCGCGCGCGGGGATTAAGGGGTTAATGTGTATCCCTAGGGAGTGATTCTAACTGTAGTGGGAGCCGCCATTACTAGTAAAAAAAAAAAAATATTAATAAAAATGCCATAAAACTATCCCCTATTTTGTAGACGCTATAACTTTTGCGCAAACCAATCAATAAACGCTTATTGCTATTTTTTTACCAAAAATATGTAGAAGACTTTGTATCAGCCTATAAAAACATTTTTTTATATATTTTTGGGGGATATTTATTATAGCAAAAAGTAAAAAATATTGTTTTTTTTTCAAAATTGTCGCAAAAAAAAAAAACCGCAGAGGTGATAAAATACCACCAAAAGAAAGCTCTATTTGTAGGGGAAAAAGGGACGTCAATGTTTGTTTGGGAGCCACGTCGCACGACCGTGCAATTGTCAATTAAAGCGACGCAGTGCCGAATCGCAAAAAGGGGCCAGATCCTTTAGCTGCAAAATGGTCCTGGGCTGAAGTGGTTAAACAGAATCAAATATCTGAGTGGTAGACACTGGTGTGCAAATATTAAGGCAACATTCTATCCCCCTCCATATTACCTAATGTTTACTAACCTACTGTAGTATTTTCATCAGCTTTGACATTTCCATAAGCACCATTCACCTAAACAGGGACTAGAGTCTGTGCTGAGATGGTCCATGGTCATGCAGGCCGTGCACCATGTGGGGGACATGTGCTTTTCGGAGGCAGGAGATTACACAGTCTTATTTGGAGGTTGCACTGAATGTTTTGTGGCCTTCCACCATCATTAAATTGCACTCATTAACACATAGACCTTGGTTATTATTAGTTTTCAAATGCTAGCCTTGGATATATATCTATATGACAATGATTTATATATAGTATTTTTGGTTAACTAACTGACTGACTTTATTTCTTGCTCAGGGTTGGAGTTTTAAGACATCTCACACAGAGGTCATTATTACCCTTAGCATTTTTTACTTCCTGTCTTTCTTGAGAAAGAAGGTGAAGAACAACTCCAGGCATCAACAATTCCACATTATATATACACCACAGAAATAAACCTATAGAAATATTCAAAACAACCTGAACTGTTTTTATCTTGACTGGTTTTAACATTATGGGGCAGATCCACATACAATTAGATGGGCGCAGCGTATGTGAGATACGCTACGCCGCTGTAACTTACTTTTGGCAGCTTTGAATCCACAAAGAATTTGCGCCGTAAGTTACGGCGGCGTAGTGTATCTCTCGCGGCGTAACGGCTCTTAATTCAGATTGGCGAGTAGGGGGGCGTGTTTCATTTAAATGAAGCGCGTCCCCCCGCCGAACAAACTGCGCATGCGCCGTCCTTAAATTTCCCGCCGTGCATTGCGCGAAATGACGTCTCAAGGACGTCATTGTTTTGACTTGGACGTAAATTACGTCCATCCTGCGATTCACGGACGACTTACGCAAACGAAAAAAAATATTCAAATTAAACGCGGGAACGACGGCCATACTTAACATAGCAGGTCTAACTATACGCCACGAAACAGCAGCTTTAACTATACGCCGGAAAAAGCCGACTAGAGACGACGTAAAAGAATGCGACGGCCGCTCGTACGTTCGTGGATCGTCGGAAATAGCTAATTTGCATACTCGACGCGGAAAACGACAGGAACGCCACCCAGCGGACGCCGAAGAATTGCATCTTAGATCCGAAGGCGTACGAAGACGTACGCCTGTCGGATCTAACCCAGATGCTGTCGTATCTTGTTTTGAGGATTCAAAACAACGATACGACGCGGGAAATTTGAAAGTACGCCGACGTATCAGTAGATACACCAGCGTACTCTCTCTGTGGATCTGCCCCTATGTATTGAAGGTGATCTCGGGATACGCCGCGTAAGTGTAAATGTGCGCCGTCGTATCTGTGCGCCGTGCCCACAGAACTAGATACGCCTGAAAATAGGCTTCCTACGACCGACGTAAGTTTCCTACGCCGTCGTATCGTGGGCGCATATTTACGCTGGCCGCAAGAGGCGCTCCCATTAATTTACGATTTGAATATGCAAATGAGTGAGATACGCCGATTCACGAACGTACTTGTGCCCGGCGCATTAATATACACGGTTTACATAAGGCTTACGTCCGGCGTATAGTTATTCCCCATCTATGAGGCGCAACTCATGCAAAGGTATTGACCAGGGAACAGCCATCGTATTTTACCTCGTTTACGTAGTAGTACGTGAATAGGGCTGGGCGTAGGTTACGTTCACGTCGTAGGCAGTGTATCGACGTATCTTAGGGAGTATTTTCGACGTGATTCTGAGCATGCGCACTGGGATGTGTCCACGGGACGGCGCATGCGCCGTTAGTTCGGCCCATCATTTGCATGGGGTCACGCTTCATTTAAATGGATCACGCCCACTTCCACCTACTTTGAATTAGGATGGCTTACGCCTACGAATTTAGGTTATGCCGGTGCAACATTGGGAGCACATGCTTTGTGAATACTGTGCTCGCCGCTCTGCGCTACGTCGGCGTAGTGGATATTCGATACACTACAACGGTATAACTATCCGCCGCTGTATGTGAATCCGGGCCTATATCATGATTTTCCAGTCACCAGGTCTAGAGGATTCTTTTGATGGCTTGTGAGTTGTGAGGTGATAGTTGTCCACCCTTATCTGCAATCACAAGCCTACAAGATCCTGTCAGAGATTTACTGTATTTGTGGTGTGGTGTTAACTCCTCTGATATCCAGGCTATTCTGAATTGTGAACATTTGTCCACACTACTGATCACTGAATTTAGAACATTTACATATTACCAAAAGTATTGGGACACCTGCCTTTACACGCACAATTTAATGGCATCCCAGAATTAGTCTGTAGGATTCAATATTGGGTTGGCCCACCCTTTGCAGCGATAACAGCTTCAACTCTTCTGGGAAGGCTGTCCACAAGGTTTAGGAGTGTGGTCTATGGGAATGTTTGACCATTCTTCCAAAAGAGCATTTGTGAGGTCAGAAGCTAATGTTAGACAAGAAGGCCTGGCTCGTAGTCTCCGCTCTAATTCCTCCCAAAGGTGTTCTATCAGGTTGGGGTCAGGACTCTTTGCAGGCCAGTCGAGTTTCTCCACCCCTAACCTGCTCATCCACGTCTTTATGGACCTTGCTTTGTGCACTGGTCCAAATAATTTGGTGGGGGGATGTGGGGTTGTTTTTCATGGGTTGGGCTTGTGCCCTTAGTTCCAGTAAAGGCAGCTCTTAAAGTGGTTGTTGAAACTTTTACCTACAGGTAAGCCTATAATAAGACTTTTTATGGGACTATACAACCGCTTTAAGGAGTCAACATGCCAAAATATTTTGGACAATTTTATGCTCCCAACTTTGTGGGAAGAGTTTGGGGATGACCCCTTCCTGTTCCAACATGACTGCGCACCAGTGCACAAAGCAAGGTCCATAAACATCAGTAAAGAAGGATATAGTTCCTTCGTGCTACCAAGTGAACCTAATAAACTAAAATAAATAAACTAAATAAATGAAAACTGCTGCTAGACCTAAAGTGTACACAGTGCACAAAAATATGAATATAAGTGAATGGTGGCCATAAACATCAGTGCCTGACCTGCACTTCTGGAGGTATGGTCAAACATTCCCAGAGACATACTCCTGAACTGAAGCTGTTATAGCAACAAAGGGTGGGCCAACTCAATATTAAACCCTATGTACTAAGATTGGGATGCCATTAACCTCCCTGGCGGTATGATTATTTCAGAAAAAAGGTGCTGAAAGCGGTACCATTATTTGCAAGGAAATTTGGCGTTTTATACTGTAGGCCTGCAAATCTTAGGAATAACTCACTTAAATCTGACCAAACAGTCTAGTAGGCATCCCGGGTATGAAAATTTTTTAAAAAGAAAATTATAAATTATAATATTATAAATAATTATAACAAATAATAATATAATTAAAATAAAAATTATTCAATAATGTAATCAAAAAGTGAAAAAAAGTGCGCTTATCTATAACAATACAAAACAGCTGCAAACTCAAAATGTTTATACAAACAAAAAATGCTATGAAAAGAAGGAATGGAGTTGCGCTAAAAAAGTGACTTATCAAAAAATAGTGAGCACTATAAAGTCCCAAGGAGAAAAGAAAAATCTTCTTTAATCAAATATAAACTCTGTGAAAGTTCTGTGTATAATTGAATTTTCATTAAGAATCACAACGAGTGGAAAGATCTGGATCCCTGTTCCCTGAACATACTGACCCTTACCAGATTTTCAGATCCAAAGGATCAAGCCAAGCAGATTAGCCAAACACCTGGGCTGCACAGGAGATCAGGATCTTGATAAAATCTTCCCAGCAGTGGATCAGTGGAACATCCAGAAAGCAAACAAAGAAAATAAAACTAGATAGTGTGATATTGTCAGGTAATCACACAACAACAACTCCCCTGGTGACTGGCAAACGGACAGTGTGACATGCAAACCACCACCAATATACACACTGACCCTTACCAGATTTCTAAATCTAGATAGATCGAAAACACAGGGGGGATGTAGGCAGCCACTGCAAAGAACTTCTCCCAAATACAGTCCTCGGATTCACCAGGATGCACCAGACAATCAGCAGTCATGGAGGAGAAACTCGACGTTTCGTCTGCTAAGACTTGTTCACGGGTTCACTACCCGTGAACAAGTCTTAGCAGACGAAACGTCGGGAGGAGACGTACTGACGTCACCGAGATTTGAGGACTACACGTTCTACTACCGGCCGGATCCTTTTTTTGCTGTTTTTAAAGTCATTTGATGTAAGTGTACTACGTTTTTGCTCAATAAATGCCTTAAACGTTATCACACCATTGTGAGTTTCTCCTCCATGACTGCTGATTGTCTGGTGCATCCTGGTGAATCCGAGGACTGTATTTGGGAGAAGTTCTTTGCAGTGGCTGCCTACATCCCCCCTGTGTTTTCGATCTATCTAGATTTAGAAATCTGGTAAGGGTCAGTGTGTATATTGGTGGTGGTTTGCATGTCACACTGTCCGTTTGCCAGTCACCAGGGGAGTTGTTGTTGTGTGATTACCTGACAATATCACACTATCTAGTTTTATTTTCTTTGTTTGCTTTCTGGATGTTCCACTGATCCACTGCTGGGAAGATTTTATCAAGATCCTGATCTCCTGTGCAGCCCAGGTGTTTGGCTAATCTGCTTGGCTTGATCCTTTGGATCTGAAAATCTGGTAACGGTCAGTATGTTCAGGGAACAGGGATCCAGATCTTTCCACTCGTTGTGATTCTTAATGAAAATTCAATTATACACAGAACTTTCACAGAGTTTATATTTGATTAAAGAAGATTTTTCTTTTCTCCTTGGGACTTTATAGTGCTCACTATTTTTTGATAAGTCACTTTTTTAGCGCAACTCCATTCCTTCTTTTCAATAATGTAATCAACTCAAAATCACTGAAATTTGCTCAGTTGCAGAATTGTCGCTGTCATTACTTTTATTTTTTTATGACGAATTTCCCCACAAATCGCTATCGCACATTTCTGCAAGTGATTATAACTTATTATCGCTGTTTTCTAGCTGCTCTAAAACCATTTTTGACATAAAGGGACACTTTTGGTTGCTATGGACAATCTACAGTTTGCAGGCAGAAAGAACAGTTTTTATTATATAAAAGAACATGTAGGGCACTGGGCAGACCACTAGGGACAAGGGGGTGTGTATTTTGTACATACAGTACTGTAATCTATAAGATTACAGTATACTGTATGTAATGTGTTTGTTTATCTTTTTGAATTTGGCGCCTTTTTGAATTTGGCGTAACGTCGCAGGGAACGTAGATCGGTGGCACACAGAGGCACTGTGTGAATCGAGCGAGGTCCCGCTCGCTCACACAGTGCGGTGGCATCGCTGGATCCAGGGACAAGGTAAGTAAACCAAGCCTATGGATGCTGCGAGGCAAGCTCGAGTCTGACTCGGGGTTACCGATCTTGGCCAAAAAATCTCACCCCGAGTCAGACTCGGGAACACCGCTCAGAAGGTTAAAGTTCATGTGCGGTTAAAGGCAGGTGTCCCAGAACTTTTGGTAATATAGTGTATTATAGAGATGTTCTAAATTCGGTGATCAGTAGTGTGGACAAATGTTACAGAATAGCCTGGATATCAGAGGAGTTAACACCACACCACAAATACAGTAAATCTCCGACAGGATCTTGTAGGCTTGTGATTGCAGATAAGGGTGGACAACTATCACCTCACAACTCACAAGCCATCAAAAGAATCCTCCAGACCTGGTGACTGGAAAATCAGCGAGTCATCCCATATTGGAGGCATCACACTGTCTGTTGCTACCACAAATTTTCTGACGTCAGAGGGAATTTGTTTAATCTCTCATAAAATGTAACATTTTAGTCGCAAGGAGATGAGTTATTCCTTCTGATGGCACACTATGAGCAGTATGTGGATGCAAAGCAGTGTTTTCCGACCTTACAGAACCACCTACGGTCGCTGCTCATGTCAGCTTTGTGGTATTTTGTGGTATTTGGGACCACTGCAATGGGGATGATGTGATGACGTCAGAAACCTTAACTCCAACCCAGCCATCCAAACCAGCTTGGGGCAGATCCACGAAGAAGTTAAGACGGTGTATCTATTGATACGCCGCGTAACTTCTATTTTGCTCCGGCGTATCTTTGTTTTGTATCCACAAAACAAGATACGCCTGAAGCTGGGCTAGATCCGACTGGCGTACGTCTTAGTACGCCGTCGGATCTAAGGTGCATATTTACGCTGGCCGCTAGGTGGTGCTTCCGCGTCGAATATGCAAATTAGCTAGATACGCAAATCCACAAACGTACGTCCGGCCGGCGAATTTTTTTACGTCGTTTCCGTATGGCTTTTTTCGGCGTAAAGTTACCCCTGCTATATGAGGTGTACTCAATGTTAAGTATGGACTTCGTTCCCGCGTCGAATTTTGAACATTTTACGTAGTTTGCATAAGTCGTTCGCGAATAGGGCTTTGCATAGAATGACGTTCACGTTGTAAGCATTGGCTTGTTGCGGGTTAATTTCGAGCATGCGCACTGGGATACCCCCATGGACGGCGCATGTGCCGTTCAGAAAAAACGTCATTTACGTTGGGTCAAGTAAAATTAACATAAAACACGCCCACATCTTAAACATTTGAATTCCGCGCCCATACACCGGCAGATTTAAGCTACGCCGCCGTAACTTTAGAGGCAAGTGCTTTGTACGATAGAGGCAAGTGCAAAGTACGATACGCTACGCCGGAATAAAATTACGATCCGCTACGTGGATCTGCCCCCTAGTCTTTATAACATACGGCTACTTCAAGAGGCAAGAACTCACCAGGTGACATACCACCTTAAAAGGTGATTAGCCAGGATATGGAGTCTGTGCCACATCCATACCACTATAAAATCAGTATCCTGAAAATGAACAGTGTGATTTATCTGGATTAAAAAAAAGAAACACGGTTACTGGAAATTCCACATTCTCCTGTGGAAAGAATAAAGCAATATTGCCCAATTTCCCAAAATATATTTCAAAGCAAAAATATACAATATTCCTATTTGTCATTTGTTTCTTGTTTTTTGCAATTACTACTCCTATATTTATTTCTCTGCACTGTCCGCCTAGGGACATTCAAAATAGGATGATAAAGCCAATTTGTAATCCATAATCTATAGCGTTCAAACCTTACACTATCAACTGTAACAAGACTTAACCTGTCATACTAGTTAACCACTTAACCCCCTGACCATATTGCTGGTCAAAGACCAGAGCACTTTTTGCGATTCCTCACTGCGTCGCTTTAACTGACAATCACGCGGTCGTGCGACACGGCTCTTTTCCCCACAAATAGAGCTTTCCTTTGGTGGTATTTGATCACCTCTGCGGTTTTTAGTTTTTGCACTATAAACAAAAATAGAGTGACAATTTTGAAAAAAAATAATATTTTTTACTTTCTGCTATAATAAATATCCCCCAAAAATATATAAAAAAAATGCTAAATACTAAATAGGAAAAACAATATGTCTCCTCTCTTAGTCAATCCTATCTCCCCACAGTTAGAACACACTGGAAACACACAATTAACCCCTTAGGGGAAAGGGAGTAACCGCTCCAGGTGGATGTGCTTTGGTGATCAACCTCCTCTCCGAGGGTGCTGGCAATGCGTATAGCAAGGAACGAAAAATATTTGGACAGCCGCACTCCAGGAAAATTCCTTTAGTTGCCTTTATTGGTAAAATAGGATAAAAAATACTACAAGCCACAGCAAGAAAATGGGACACACATCTGACGCGTTTCGCACTAATGCTTAGTCATAGCCGCGACTAAGCATTAAGTACTAGTGCGAAACAATTAACCCCTTGATCGTCCCCTAGTATTAACCCCTTCCCTGCCAGTGACATTTACAGTGCATTTTTATAGCACTGATCGCTGTATATGCCAATGGTCCCAAAAAGTGTTAAAATTCTCCGATCCGACCGTCGCAATGTTGCAGTACCGCTAAAAAACGCAGATCACTGCCATTACTAGTAAAAAAAATATATAAAAATGCCATAAATCTTTCTCATAGTTTGTAGACACTAAACGTTTGCGCAAACAATCAATCGCTTATTGTGTTTTTTCTTTTTTACCAAAAATATGTAAAATATATATTGGCCTAAACTGATTAAGATTTTTTTTATTGGGGATTTTTACTATAGCAAAAATATAAAATATAGTTTTTTTTTTTAAATATTGTGTCTTTTTTTTGTTTATAGCGCAAAAAATAAAAACCATAGAGGTGATCAAATACCACTAAAAGAAAGCTCTATTTGTTGGAAAAAAGGACGTAAATTTAGTTTGGGTACAGCTTCGAACGACCGCGCACTTGTCAGTGCCAAATTGTAAAAAGTGCTCTGGTCAGGAAGGGGGTAAAATCTTCCAGGGCTTAAGTGGTTAAGGATTGCAGGCAAAGGTTGATGTTAACCATGACCTTGTACCTCTGTGACATTTCCAATCGAGAACAGCTGATGTCAGATGTACAAGAGAGAAACATTGTCGCTTGTCATAAATCTCCTTTGCAGGTTGTGCAGTAAAGCTGGCCATAGGCGGATCAAAAGGCTGTAGCAGCTGGGTCATTGTTGAATGAAGCCTTACAAACAGTGTTTGCAAGCATCATTCACAAAGACTTTGTAGCAATATTATTGTTGCAATGTATTCTAATTAGTTCTTAATGTGTATGTGTAATTTTGTCCGCACATAATGGGCTAGATTCAAGTACCTGCGCTTGTTCTTATGGCGGCGCTGCGTATCGTATTTATGCTACGCCGCCGTACCTTACAGGAGCAAGTGCAGTATTCACAAAGCACTTGCTCCGTAAGTTGCGGCGGCGTAGCGTAAATGGGGCCGGCGTAAGCCTGCGTAATTCAAATGTGGAAGGGGGGGCGTGTTTTATGCTAATATGTGATGACCTGACGTGATTGACGTGTACATATCCCAGTGTGCATTGCTCCAAATGATGTCGCAAGGACGTCATTGGTTTCGACGTGAACGTAAATTACGTCCAGCCCTATTCGCAAACGACTTACGCAAACGACGTAAAAAATTTAAATTTCGAAGCGGGAACGACGTCCATACTTAACATTGGCTGCGCCTCCTAATAGCAGGAGCAACCTTACGCCGAAAAAGCCTTACGCAAACAACGTAAAAAACTACCGCCGGGCGTACGTACGTTCGTGAATCGACGTAACTAGGTAATTTGCATATTCCATGCCAAAAAAAAACGGAAGCGCCCCCTAGCGGCCAGCGTAAAAATACACACAATTTTACGCCGCCGCATTCAAGTTACGTCGGCGGAGAAAGCCTATTTTTAAGACGTATCTGCCTTGGAGAATCGGCGCAACGATACGCCGACGCAGATTTGAAATTACGCTGGGGTATCTGGAGATACGCCGCCGTAAAGGCTTGCTGAATCTAGCCCAATCTAATTTGCCTTGCAAAAAAAAAAAAAGTTTTTTTTTTTAATGCCAACTGTTCAGACTCTTTTTAACTTGTACTGTAGGTAACCTCAATCAGCCCTAATTAAAGCAGTATTAAACCCAAAAGCTAACATTTATTATATTGTTGCTCACCGATTCTTTTTAAGCTTTTTTCCTTTATTTTCATCAGGTGATCTGGCCAACAAGTCTCTTGTTTTTCATCAGAACAAAGTCTCCTGAAAATGTTTCAGACATACCATTGCTTACGATCATCAGCTTTTAGTTATTCATGTAAAACCTTTATTCCGAAAGGAAAAAAAACTGTTGCTGTAACTGCTGTGTAACTGCAGTTTTAGCTGCAAGTTGGATTACATTTGTTAGTATATTTAAATCTGATGGTGCATCTAACACTCCCCTCCCCCCAGACTGACAATGCCGCTGTCCAACCAAAGGTGCTCCCTGTGCTCCTTCCATGTTCCTTCCTGACATCCTGTTCGATGTCGCCCCTACATGGGAACCGTGGCTTGTTATGATTTCTTGAAATTCCAATAAAAATATTTAAACAGAATCAAATATCTGAGTGGTAGATACTGGTGTGCAATTAAGACAACATTCTATCCTCTATCATATTACATTTGACCTTTCCATATCTATAAGCACCATTCACCTAAGCAGGGACTAGAGTCTGCGCTGAGATGGTCCATGGCCATACAGGGGACTCAATGTCCAGGGGTCCCACGGAGCGGCAGAACGGGAAGATGCCTTTGTAAACAAGGCATTTCCCTGTTCTGCCTAGTGACAGGACAGTGATCTAATGCTCCCTGTCATCGGGAGCAGTGATCGCTGTCATGTCACTGGTAGTCCAGCCCCCTCACATTTAGAATCACTCCCTAGGACACACTTAACCCCTTCGTTGACCCCCAGCTTTTAACCCCTTCCTTGCCAGTGTCATTTACACAGTAATCAGTGCATTTGTATAGTACTGGTCACTGTATAAATGACAACGGTCCCAAAATAGTGTCAAAGCTGTCCGATGTGCCTGCCATAATGCCGCAGTCACAATAAAAATCGTAGATCGATGCCCTTACTAATAAAAAAAAATTGTAAAAAAATACCATAAATCTATCCCCTATTTTGTAGACACCATAACTTTTGCGCAAACCAATCAATATATGCGTATTGCGTTTTTTTTTTTAACCAAAAATATGTAGAAGAATACATATCGGCCTAAACTTAGAAAGAAATTCGTTTTTTTTTATATATTTTTGGGGGATATTTATTATATTAAACATTTTCAAAATTGTTGCTCTTTTTTTGTTTATAGTGCAAAAAAAAAAAAACCGCAGAGGTGATCAAATACCACCAAAAGAAAGCTCTATTTGTGGGGAAAAAAGGACATTAATTTTGTTTGGGTGCAACGTCTCAGTTAAAGCGACACAGGGTTTTTGTTGTTGTTTTTGTTTTAAGCTTCCCGTTAAAATACACAAAATTTATAAGAGATATTGGCAAAATAAAACATTGTCCCCCGCTCCCCCTGAAGCAAAAAACAATCACGTGTTACTTAAAATATTAAAATATCATAAGCAATAATTAACCAATAGATTTTTAGCTGAAATGTATGATTTGATCTAGTCCATATAAATGGTGTACAGGTGTGGAAGCTGTAGTTGGTAAATTATGAGTAGTACCCTTGTTTTATTTTTTGAACCTTTATAATGTCAATTTCTTTTTTTTTTAAGATGGCATTGCTATGCTTCGTAGAATGCTCTCTAGAAACATTCAACCTATTCGATGCACTTGCTTTTACAATGTATTTATAACAGACTTTTGCAATTTCTGTCTACACTTGTGCTCTAGAGATTCCTCCTGCCAAATTCTGACTTGGCATAAACTTTGCCAACTAATCACGCCGTGAAATGAAAAGCTTTTTTGTTTCGCTGTATTGGTACTTTTGGAACAAAACATGAGCAAAGCTGGCAGGACGCATCCAGATGTCTCTGAATACATTTTATGGAAAGTCCTATAAATAACCTTAGAGCAGTTCTGAAACTTGTTCAGAGGCACACTTTTGTGCAACAATGGTATTAGAACTGGCGGAGCATGAAAACAATTATTTTTCTTTTTGGTATGAGCAGCATAGGCTTGGTGACTTAACCTCCCTGGCGGTATGATTATTTCAGATTTTAGGTGCTGAAAGCGGTACCATTATTTTGCATGGAAATTTGGCGTTTTATATTGTAAGTCTGCAATTCTTAGGAATAACTCACTTAAATCTGTCCAAAAAGGAGTTTAGTAGACATCCCGGGGTATAATAAAATTTGAAACACAAAATCATAAATTATAATATAATAAATACATATAAATAATTATAACAACAAATATAATAATAATACAAATTATTACTTTAAATTTTTTGATGACGAATTTTCCCACAAATCACTATCGCTGAATTCTGCAAGTGTTTCTAATTTATTATCGCTGTTTTTTAGCTGGTCTAAAACCACTTTTGACATAAAGGGACACTTTTTGGTTGCTATGGACAATCTCCAGTTTCCAGGCAGAAAAAAATGTTTTTATTATATAAAAGTACATGTAGGGCACTGGGCAGACCACTAGAGACAAAGGGGGTGTGTATTTTTTTCATACAGTACTGTAATCTATAAGATTACAGTATACTGTATGTATTGTGTTTATTTACTTTTTAAATTTAGCGCCGATCTCCGCCCCTGTGCGTCGTAACGTCGCAGGGAACGGAGCTCGGCAGCACTCGGCACTGTGAATCGAGCAAGGAGGACACAGCTCGATCACAAAGCGGGGAGGCATCGCGGGATTCAGGGACAAGGTAAGTAACTCTGCCTGTGGACACTGCGAGGCGGTCCAAGTCTAGCTCGGGGTTACCGCTTTTGGTCCTGAAATTCCCCCCCCAGCCAGACTCAGGAATACCGCTCAGGGGGTTAAAGCTAGTGCATTGTTGGTTCACTTACCTTTTCCTTTGATTTCCCTTCTAATTTTTTTTTCTTTGCCTGAATTTCTCACTTCCTGTTCCTCTTCAGTAAGCTTGCCCCCATCATTCGAGCCGTTCTGGCTGGGAGTTAGTCAAATGAACCTTTACAACCCCTTTAAGTTCTAAATACAGAAAAGTACTGCGTGCAACAGAAGTCAGTCCTCCGCAAAGAGACATTTTAGACTTGTGCCTGGTGGGCTTATACTCATGGATATTCCAACATTGAGATGTTTGAGGTATACCAACTGGGGGTCTTTCCATCCACTCTGTGGAGCATAAAGAGCACTGGCAGCTGGTGGGTTCTTCTATTGGGAGGGTGGCAAACAAACAACCCCCCCCTCTGTGGTGCAGCAGCAAGGAAACAGAACTTCCCCCCCGCGGGTGGTCCAGCACTTACCCCCTTGTGTGGTGGGGCTGTGGTGTCCTCTCCTGGAGTGCGGGCAGCAGCCACGGTGGCTCCGGTGTCCGCTCCTCCAGCTTCCTCCACTGTGTGTCTCCTCTTCCGCCAAAGCGCTATATAGGATCACTTGAGGTTTTGGCCAATCGGGAAACAGGTCTCACAGACCTGCCTTCTGATTGACGGGGGATAATAGTGTAAATTAATTTGCCTATCATCACACAACTGGATGGGCTCGGAGCGCCAACCCGGAGCGCCGACCCCTTTTTGAAGCCTATTAGAGCTTCAAAAAGGGTCGATGCTCCGAGCCCATCCATCTAATCAGGTGCTTCAAAAAAACACCCACACCACATTGGAATCCATGGTCCGGCGATACTGATATGTAGATCAGGGGGCCGGGCGCATGGATAAGGGGGGCGGGCCCATGCGCCCTCTATGGATGGGCCGCCACTGATAAAGAGCATTTACTTATTTTTTACTCTATTCTATCCCACCACAAGAAGAACCTGCTACATTAAAATATGGGGAAACACCTGACACCGCCCCCCCGCAACACTGCAATGCAAGGCTTAATGCCCACGTGTCCAATTGACAGGCCCTAGTGCTATTACGTAGGAGCTGGGGGAGTGTGCAGAGCCCCTGTTTAAAGTCCAGTTGATTGGTTGCCAAACAGAGCTGCTCCAGATTCTGTCTGCTCTAGTCTTAGTCCACCGAAATGAAATTTCTGGACTGAAGTCGTAAAAATTTATTGAATGTGGCTGGTGTTTTTACATTGAAATCAATGGGATGTGATTTTGCATTAAAGTCAATGGGATGAGCTGTACTAAAGGTGCTACAACTTGATCCAACATTACCAAGAATTTAGAAGTACTCCGCTCAGGTTCAAGCGGGCAGTAGCCTTACTTAACTATAATTATTGTTATAATTGTTTTTACATTACAGCCATATAGATTGGACATTTGGTCACCTCTTAAAGTGGAGCTCCGCCGTAAAAAAATATTAAAAGCCAGCAGCTACAAATACTGCAGCTGCTGACTTTTAATATTTGGACACTTACCTGTCCTGGAGTCCAGCGACGTCGGCAGCAGAAGACGAGCAATCGCTCATCACTCTGCTGCTCCCACTGCCATCATCGGTGAGGGAACCAGGAAGTGAAGCATTGCGGCTTCACTGCCCGGTTCCCTACGGCGTATGCATGAGTTGCGCTGCGCCGTGCTCACTGGTCTCCGCTGTGTTCTGGGAGCTGTGTGTTTTCCAGAACACAACGGGGGGGGGGGGGGGGTGACGCATTACCCGCAGGTCCCTGCAGAGTGGACTCCCAGAAGTGGGTGCAAATAACTGTCTTAGACAGGTATCTGAACCCCCCTCCCCCCTGAAAGGTGCCAAAAGTGACACTGGAGGGGGGAGGGTTCTGATGAATTTTAGAGTGGAGCTCCACTCGCTTTAGGAGTGTATGGATCTTTCTGTACTGACATACTATTTGTATCCTAACAAAATTTGTTAAACTTTTGAATAAAAATATATTGGAAAGAAAGTCAATGGGATGGAATTTTTGCATTGAAGTCAATTGGATGTGATTGTGCATTGATTATTACTGTTTGACAGCCCGGTCACTGTGTTGGGAGCATGCCCATCCATAAAGGCATATGTACGCCATGTGGGCGTTAAAACTCGCCATCTTTGCCGCCACACATATGCACTACCAAGAAGTTTAATAACACATAACTGCATTATTTGGTGTTTTTTTTACATTTGTTAAGATTTAATGCCAATTAGACTAATTGTGAAAATAAGATCACAAGACTGGTAAGTTATAATTTTTTTTTTTACTGTTTCCCTTACTTAAGCTCCAAGAACACTGAATGTTAAAAGAACGTTCTAAAAACACCAGTAGCTTTGCAGTGAATCTTTCAAAGTTTTTTAACGTTTTTGCAATAGCGTTTATTAGTGCTTTAAGGGCCAGATTCACATAGAAATACGTTACGTTGCGGCGGCGTAACGTATCCCATTTACCTTACACCGCCGCAAGTTTACAGCGTAAGTGCTTGATTCACAAAGCACTTACCTGTAAACTTGCGGCGGCGTAGCGTAAATCCGCCCGGCGCAAGCAAGCCCGCCTAATTCAAATGGGGCGGGGACCATTTACAATTGGGCGCGTTCCCGCGCCAAACGTACTGCGCATGCTCCGTCCCTAAAATTTACAGACGTGCATTGCGCTAAATGATGTCGCAAGGACGTCATTGGTTTCGACGTTAACGTAAATGGCGTCCAGCGCCATTCACGGAAGACTTACGCAAACGACGTGAAATTTAAAAATTTGCCGCGGGAACGACGGCCATACTTAACATTGGTTAGGCCACCTAGAGGGCATGCTTAGTTTTACGCGACGTATCTCTACGGAAACAACGTAAATTTAGAGCAACGGGCAAAGCGGACGTTCGTGAATCGCCGTAACTAGTCATTTGCATATTCTACGCCGACCGCAATGGAATCGCTACCTAGCGGCCGGCCTAGAATTGCAGCCTAAGATCCGACGGTGTAAGTCACTTACACCTGTCGGATCTTAGGGCTATCTATGCGTAACCTGATTCTATGAATCAGGCGCATAGATACGACAATCATATCTCAGAGATACAACGGCGTATCAGGAGATACGCCGTCGTATCTCTTTTGTGAATCTGGCCCTTCGTTTTTTTGTGTGGTTTTTAGCGCTTTTCCGCATTAACATTTTTCGCAGCAATAAGATGAAACCCAATCAAAGAAGGAGAAAGTCCTGAAAGGCCAGCCAATAGCATCTGAGCTGAAGTGTGACCAGACGACAACGACATGCATCCTGTGCATTCCGAGTTTAGATCTCCTTGGCAGCACTTCAACAAAAAGGCAGAAAATTGTTGCGTGAATAGGCCAAGTAAAAAATAATCATCTGTCTCTGCCACAGCTTTTTTTATACTGCTTTTACTGCTGACATTATCCTGACATTTATTTTTAGATGCAGTCACATTTAAAATAGCAAAATATACATGAAATGCACACTGATCTCCAGGATGGGAGGTGAAGAACATAAGAAAATGTCTTTAAAAGAGAGAAGTTTAACAGCCAAGGATGACATGTCAATTGCACTGGAAAAGTTGATTTGCTGGGGTATGCCTGCATATGATCTTCCTGGCTTGTTTACTCATCCTTCTAACATTTATGTCTGTTAAAGGCTCTGTATAACTAATAATATAGGGGAGATTTCTTGGGCCAGATCCACAAAGATCTGCCTATCTTTAGGCAGGCGTAGCGTATCTCAGATACACTACGCCGCCGTAACTTAGAGCGAAATAATTTGCGCCGGCGGCGTAGTGTAAATGTGTCGGCGTAAGGGCGCGTAATTCAAATGACTAAGATGTGGGCGTGTTTTTTGTTAATTCATCTTGACCCCACGTAAATTATGTTTTTTTTTAACGGCGCACGCGCCGTCTCTGGGGGTATTCCAGTGCGCATGCTCGAAATCACGTCGCAAATAGTCAATGCTTTAGACGTGAACGTAATTTACGCAAAGCCCTATTCGCGAACGTTTTACGCAAACGATGTAAACGACGGAAAATTCTACGCTGTCCAGACGTCCATACCTAACATTGCGTACACCTCATAGAGGCAGGGGTAACGTTACGCCGGAAAAAGCCTTACGTAAACGATGCAAAAAAATGCGCCTGGCGGACGTACGTTTGAGATGCGTATCTAGCTAATTTGCAAACTCTATGCGGAAATCAATGGAAGCGGCACCTAGCGGCCAGCGTAAATATGCACCTAAGATCCAACGGCGTACTAAGACGTACGTCAGTCGGATCTAGCCCACATTCAGGCGTATCTTGTGGGCTTCTGGGTACTTCTCCCGTGGGAGAAGTACCCAGAAGCCGGATTGCAAATATAGATTATAAGGTACCATATTTATCTTTGTATAGCGTGCCCCGGCATATAGCGCGCACCCCCAACCTGGAAGGGAAATTTCATGAAAAAAAGAAAATACTTACAGTTTGAATGCCCCTCGTCGGTGTCTTGCCCGGCGTCCATCGGCGGCCTTGTCCGGTCCGGCGTCCGTCTACGGCCCTGGTGGTGTCCTCCCCGCTTCTCCCACACTGTTTCTGAGTCGATCCCCGCCTCCCGCGCTGTGTTTGAACGCCGCTGCCGACATATACCGAGCGCAGTACACTCGGGCACGCTCGGCCACGCTCGGCTCCTTTCGCATAAAGGCTAGGAGGCGGCACAGGGCGTGGTCGCAATGGGAGCCGAGCCTGGCCGAGTGCACCCGAGTGTACTGCGCTCGGTATATGTCGTCGGCGGCGTTTAAACACAGCGCGGGAAGCGGAGATCGGCGTATATATCGCGCACCCACGATTTCCCCTTATTTTAAGGGGAAAAATATGTGCGATATACGCCGATAAACACGGTATGTACAACCTAAAAAAAAAAAAAGTGCCGACTGTACATGCTGGTAGTATAAAGAATTTGGTCTTATATAAATGTTATTTGGGTGAACCTCCGCTTTAAGGATTTCTTGTTTAAAAAAAAAAGACTTTTAAAGAGACAGTGGGGTTGATTTACTAAAAGCAAATAGACTGTTCACTTTGCAGGGGAAGTTTCACTTTAAAAGTGTCAATTTTCCCTTGCTTAGTGAATGCGGTGCAGCTCTTCTGACATATATCGTTCAATATTGTGCAAGAAAAAAATGCTGTTATCTGGCATGTGATTGGGTATTCTTTGCAAAGTGAAATTTCACCACGTTCACTAAGCCCTGTGGAAAATTCCCTTTAAAAAGTGTAACTTCACTTGTGTAACTTCACATTTTTTTGTGCTGAAAATGCCCCCCTCGCCTTATACTCGAGTCACCTTTAGCACCTGATCTCCCGGACTTTGGGGACCCGGTACCGGTACTTGGCACACATGTAGCCCCACTCTTCCTCTACAGGACTTACTCCCGGGGAGCACCGATTTTTCAAACCCGGGCACCCCTTCCATAGACTCCCATGTTAAACGGTCATTTCTCTGGTGATTTTGGGGACCCAGTACCGGACGGTCGTAGGTCCCCTGGAACCGAAACTTGACACACATGTATCCCCATTTCTCCTCTACAAATGTGCAAAGTTTGTTGTCTGGAGGACCTACGACTGGGGAGCACCGATTTTTCAAAGCTGGGCACTCATTCAATAGACTCCCATGTTAAGGTCATGGACACAGTAAGGCATGGGCATAGTGAGGCATGGGCATAGTGAGGCATTGGCATAGTGAGGCATGGGAACAGTGAGGCATAGACACAGTGAGGCAAAGTGAGGCACGGTGAGGCATGGACACAGTGAGGCAAAGTAAGGCACAGTGAGGCATGCAGATGGACACCCTAGGCTTATACTCGTGTCAATAAGTTTTCCCATTTTTTTTGTGGTAAAATTAGGTGCCTCGGCTTATATTCGGGTCGGCATATACTCGAGTATATACGGTATTTGCCTTTAGTAAATAAACCCCAGTAGCTAAAAACAGGTACTCATTGAAAATTGACTATATCTTCTCCTTAATTTCAAAATGTGATTTCCTTACAAAGTAGCTAATCAGCTATTAGCTCAAGAAATGTAAAAATAACAGCAAAGCAATTACTTTCTGAAAAATCGAGAGAAATATATATTTTTTGCTATCTAACTTACAAAGCGCACTGGACTTTTATTTTTTATTAGGTCCTTACGCAGCCCAGATTAGTATGCCATAAAAAATAACGCCTAATGAAAAAAATCTATGCGGAATCTTTTCTGTTTGCTTCAGAGCGAATGCAATGCAATTTCTGCTGTTAATGTGTTTGAATTAACCCCGTCTTCATCTCCGTGCACAAAGGACCGAGGAGCCACTGTCTGAAACGTTCAACATCTCAAGTCACTGCCCCCTATTAAAACAGGAATTGTAGATGTCTGGATGGGGTAGATAAATTAAGTGACTGATGAGCAATTATTTGATGGTTTGTTTCACTGAATAATTCCCCCGTGCCCCACCTCTATGTATGTGTTACATGTCTGCGCAATCACTGTTGTCTGATTATATCTCTTATTGTACTGACTGTCTGCAGGTCCTGCGGAGCTTTCCCTTGTAGTGGTATAATGTGTTTGTCTTCTGTAGGGCTTATAATAAAACAGAACTTTAGGGAAACATAAAAATACCTTTTAGTCTCCAGCTACATTATCATAGAAAAAACATTGTACACTATATTGTCATAAGTATTGGAACACCTGACTTTACATGCACATGAACTTTAATGGCGTCCCAGTCTTAAAGGGGTTGTAAAGGTTCAGCTATTTAAAAAAACAAAAAACATGTTATACTTACCTTTACTGTGCAGTTCATTTTGCACAGAGTGGCCCTGATCGACCCCTTCTAGGGTCCCACGGCGTCTCTCGCGGCTCCTCCCCGCAAGAGCCAACACCCTCTGGGAAGCTCTCTCCCAAGGGGGGTTAGCTTGCAGGCGCGTTCCCGTGCCATACAATCGGCGTCCATAGCCGCCAATTGTATGACTTAGCCCCGCCCCCCAGCAGGAGCCAATGGCTGCGCTGCTATCAATCTGTGAAGAGCCAACAAGACCTGGGGGAAAGCGACGTGGGATCGTGCCCATGGAAATTCGGGGCTCAGGTAAGAAAAACAGGATGCGTAGGATGCATTAAGGTGAAAAAACACAAATCTTTACAACCACTTTAAGCCTCATACACACGATCCGATTTTCCGACGGGAATTGTGTGATCACAGTCTGTTTGTGGAAAATCTGACTGTTTGTACGCTCCATCTGACAAATGTTAGATGGCAGGCTTTAAAAATGTATGTAGTCTGTAGGGTTCAATATTGAGTTGGCCCACCCTTTGCAGCTATAGCAGCTTCAACTCTTCTGGGAAGGCTGTCCACAAGGTTTAGGAGTGTGTCTATGGAAATGTTTGACCATTCTTCCAGAAGCGCATTTGTGAGGTCAGGCACTGTGAACGAGAAGGCCTGGCTCACAGTCTTCACTCTAATTCATCCCAACTGTGTTCTATTGGGTTGAGAGCAAGACTCTGTGCAGACCAGTCAAGTTCTTCCACCCCAAACTCGCTCATCCATGTCTTTATAGACTTTGCCCTGTGCACTTGTCCAAATCATTTGGTGGAGGGGGGATTATAATGTGGGGTTGTTTCTCAGGGGTTGGGCTTGGTCCCTTAGTTCCAGTGAAAGGAACTCTTAAGCCGTCAGCATACCAAGACATTTTGGACAATTTCATGCTCCCAACTTTGTGGGAACAGTTTGGGGATGGCCCCTTCCTGTTCCAACATGACTGCGCACCAGTGCACAAAGCAAGAGCGTAAATCACGTTTGTAAACCCAGCCAGAATAAGTACCTGAATCCTATTTGTACTTGCAGCTTTAAAGGTGGGTATACAAGTTTTTTTTTTGTTCAGAAAAAAAAAGAAAGAGTGGATTCCCTATTCACACAGGCGATGTGGGGACTCCTCTGCTGTCAGAACTCGCTGGTGAGTGCTGCAGCTGATAGGCTGCAGTCGCTGATCGCAGGAAAGTTTTCCAACACTTGGGGCCAGATTCAGAAAGATCAGCGGATCTTTCTGCTGGCGTAACGTATCTCATTTACGTTACGCCGCCGCAAGTTTTTCAGGCACGTGCTTTATTCACAAAGCACTTGCCTGTAAAGTTGCGGCGGCGTAGCGTAAATCTCCCGGTGGAATTCGAATTCGGCGGGTAGGGGGCGTGTATCATTTAAATGGAGCGCATCCCCGCGCTGAACAAACTGCGCATGCGCCGGCCGCGACTGAATCCCAGTGCGCATGCTCCAAATGACGTCGGCAAATCGTCATCCTTTCGACGTGTACGTAAATTACGTCCAGCCGTATTCGTGAACGACTTACGCAAACGACGTAAAAAAATTCAAATTTCGTCGCGGGAACGACGGCCATACTTAACATTGCCTGCGCCTCATAGACTCAGGGGTAATTATACGCCGAAAAAAGCCGAATGCAAACGACGTAAAAAAAAAAACGCCGGGCGGTCGTTCGTTTCTGAATCGGCGTAACTACTCATTTGCATATTCCTGGCGTAAAAATACGGAAGCGCCACCTAGCGGCCAGCCTGGAATTGCAGCCTAAGATCCGACGGTGTAAGACACTTACACTTGGCGGATCTTAGGGATATCTAGGCGTAACTGATTCTCTGAATCAGTCGCATAGATACGACGGCCGGACTCAGAGATACGACGGCGTATCAGGAGATACGCCGTCGTATCTCTTTCTGAATCTGGCCCATGATCTACAGATCAACTTCTGTCGAACATGGAGGGCCACATATAGATCGAAATTTAGACAGTTTTGGTTGTACCGCCTGAATTTTGATCAATGTGTACCCGGCCTAAGTAAATAAACCCATGTTTATAAACATTTTCTGTATTTCCATGTAAAGCAGAACTTAGATTGGGAAAGGGAAATATAAGACTCTGAGCCAAATCGTGTTTATTTTCTCTGCACAATGCTGAGTAACACAATGAACATTACTGCATTTGGGATTGACACAGGGCAGGGTTGCTTCATCAATGTGCTGTGGGCCTTTATTTAGAGCGTGGTGAGGATGGGGGAATTTAATAGTCATCCATCTGAAGACTACGGGGGTTATTTACGAAAGGCAAATCCACTTTGCACTACAAGTGCACTTGGAAGTGCAGTCGCTTTAAATCTGAGGGGTAGATCTAAAATCAGGGGAAACTGCTGATTTTATCATCCAATCATGTGCAAGCTAAAATGCTGTTTTTTAATCTCCTTGTATGTTCCCCTCGGATCTACAGCGACTGCACTTCCAAGTGCACTTGCAGTGCACTTGTAGTGCAAAGTGGATTTGCCTTTAGTAAATAACCCCCTACAGTCGTTAACAAAGTACCATTATTATCCTTTTGGGGGGGAATATGGAATTTAATTGTGCGCAAGATCAAGCTTGTAGCTATAAGAGCAGGATAGAACACACCCATGGGGCAAAGACCTCTCACCTTGAGGTTATGAGCTGAAATTCTGCGTTGAACATAGCCTTTGTAAAAGCCAATTTAGACAAAGCCATAACCATTGGATCTATTTGTTAAAAGCAGTTGTAATAATCTTGTGAGCACTTTCTACACATGAGGGGAACAATTTTTTCATTGTTTTTGTGTAATTTAAAAAAACGGATTTATGGTATAAAAAGTTGACTTTGCATACTTCATTTTGAATTGCTATATGAGATCTTATTCACTCATTGAGAAGAGGAGTAGAAGTGGTGACACATAATAACCTGATTATAATGCAAATG
The DNA here is from genome assembly GCF_905171775.1 of Rana temporaria. NCBI lineage: Eukaryota > Metazoa > Chordata > Amphibia > Anura > Ranidae > Rana > Rana temporaria. Next base: position 65,090,992 of record NC_053489.1, read on the forward strand.
TTGAAGTGTGACGAATCAAAGGTATTTTTGATTGAGCTTTAATACCATTTCGGTGATAGGAAGGAAATAAAATTTGTAAGTGTTTCAAATTTGTTACACAAGAGCACTAATCTTGGAGAAAGTTAAGCATGTAGTTAGGAGTGAAGAGAAGATCACAATTATATAAGAAACTTTCACTAAAGATAGTTTTACCTTTTTGTGCATTTTATTATATATAGATATATCTACATAGATATGTTTTGTTTTGCACGTTAATAATTTAAACAGATATATGCACTTTAATGTTAAAGTTACTTATATTTAGGTGCATTGGATGGTATAAGCACTGCTGATTGTATAATATAATCGGCTTTAAAGATAAATCCTCACTTTCTGAAACATAAGAGGGGCACATTTTCATAACAATATTTTCAAGTCTAAGAAATGTTTTAGCCCACCACTGGTCATCTTTCCCTTCAACTCTGCTAGTCAAAGGGGGACAATTCATATGTGATTCCCAAAAAGTGTTCTTGCATTGTTTGAATCACCCTCAACCAAAATACAAAAAAGCTCATAATAAAAACAGAAGGCGCTAAAGTTATCAAAATACAATAAGTATACGTACATTCCAATTAAAAACTGCGGGCCAAAATGTGATTGTGCTGCCAAGTGTGAAGTATTCTATATTCACTTCCTTTACGGTAGTCATGATGCACAGATCTTCAGAAATCCAATCAGATAACCTATTACAAATGACAGCTATGGGGAGATGGCATGACCTATTACCAATGACAGTTGTGAGGAGATCACACGACCTATCACGAGTGACAGTTGTGAGGAGATCACATGACCTATTACAAATGACAGTTGTGGTGAGATCACATGACCTATCACAAATGACAGCCATGATGAGATCACATGACCTATCACAAATGACAGCTGTGGTGAGATCACATAACCGATTACAAATGACAGTTGTGAGGAGATCACATGACCTAATACAAATGACAGCTGAGGGGAGATCACATGACCTATCACGAGTGACAGCTGTGAGGAGATCACATGACCTATTACAAAGGACCTATTACCAATGACAGTTGTGAGGAGATCACATGACCTATCACCAGTGGCGTAGCGTGGATTGTCAGAGCCTGGGGCGAAGCAAGTAATTTGCACCCCCTGACCCATGGACTTACCTATTTTCAGATAGCTTCAGTCTGGTCACATGATCAACTGTGTTAGACAGCAGTGGCTGTAGGGAAGAGGAGAGTGTGCTTGATAATGACTGGTAAAGCCTGGAGTGGTGACATTGTGCATATGTTCCTATGTCCCATCTGTTGTTGGCGCTCCCTCCTCTCCACACTCGTGACAGCGCCCCTCTAAATTTTTCGCCCGGGGCGGTGGTCCCCCTTGCACCCCCCACGCTACGCCACTGCCTATCAAAAATGACAGCCATAGTGAGATCACATGACCTATTACAAATGACAGTTGTGAGAAGATCACATGACCTATTACAAATGACAGCTGAGGTGAGATCACATGAGTTATTACAAATGACATATGTGGGGAGATCACATGACCTATCACAAATCACAGCTGTGGTGAGATCACATGAGTTATTACAATTGACAGCTGTATGGAGATCACATGACCTATTACAAATGACAGCTGAGGGAAGATCACATGACCTATCACAAATGATAGCTGTGGGAAGATCACACAACCTATCACAAATAACAGTTGTGGTGAGATCACATGCCTTATTACAAATGATAGCTGTGTGGATATCACATGACCTATTGCAAATGACAGCTGTGTGGAGATCACATGACCTATTACAAATAACAGCTGTGTGGAGATCACATGACCTATTACAAATGACAGCTATAGGGAGATCACAAGACCTATTACAAATGACAGCTGAGGGAATATCACATGACCTATTACAATTGACAGCTGAGGGAATATCACATGACCTATTACAATTGACAGCTGAGGGAATATCACATGACCTATTACAAATGACAGCTGTGTGGAGATCACATGACCTATTACAAATGACAGCTGAGGTGAGATCACATGACCTATTACAAATGACAGCTGAGGTGAGATCACATGACCTTATATATGGAAGAATATACTCTGACTAGTGATCATAAGTAACAATAATAAAGAATGGTAGTGGTAAATTCTAATAAGTAAATAACATCAAAATAAAATGTGCTACAATGCAGCCAAGGCTAGCTGCTAGCCTTGGCTGCATTGTAGCACATTTTATTTTGATGTTATTTACTTATTAGAATTTACCACTACCATTCTTTATTATTGTTACTTATGATCACTAGTCAGAGTATATTCTTCCATATATAAGGATTTGCCACACTTCCTTTGCTCGTTACCCCATTCCCCATTCATAGCGCAGCACTACCCCTTTATTCTTCATTTGTTCCTGGTTTGATACACCATCCAGTGCAGCAGCTGTACCCCCTCTCTCTCCCCCTTCCCCCACTCTCGTGGTAAGCGCGGTAATAATCACCCCATCAGATCACATGACCTATTACAAATGACAGCTGCGTGGAGATCACATGACCTATTACAAATGACAGCTGTGTGGAGATCACATGACCTATTACAAATGACAGCTATGGGGAGATCACATGACCTATTACAAATGACAGCTGTGTGGAGATCACATGACCTATTACAAATGACAGCTGTGGTGAGATCACATGACTCAATGCTTTGCTTCTGTGCATTCTTAAACTGCCCCACACTGGACATTGATATTCATAAATGAAGGAGTTGCATTTACATGACATTAGCCAAGTCCCTTCTACTCTGTAAATATCCAATATAGTAAGAAAATAAGAGCTGTCACCCACAGAAGCCGTATATTTTTCTTGTTCATTTTGCTCCACAAATATGACAGCTCTGATCTGACCATCTGCTATGGACAAGACTTTTCCTTTATGTTCCTCCCGTTATGCAGAATGTCACTGATGTTCATAAACAGAACATATTTTATCTGGGCACTGGGAGCAGTAAGAGGCCTTTTCTAATGTAAATAGGAGGGATCCAATCTCCTTTTATGAAGCCGGTTACAATGGATGTGGGTGACTGAGCACAAAGCTTGCAAGGTTTGCTGATTTATCTACAAAGGAGTACAAAATAAATAAAAAAAGCAAGAAGGAAATAACCAAGATATTTTTCCACAGTGAGGTTTAGTAGTTTTTTTTTTAGAACTTAATATGACACAGCAGCACAAGGAACAAAAAAGCAATATAGCCAAAGCTCTGAAACTGAGAACTGGAGTGAAACATTGCGACATAATAACCCTTATAAAACGCAGAGAAAATTTTATTAAATAGATTTTCAGCCTTACTTTGTTACACAGCTCATTCTCTCCTAAGTCTTTTATACGGATGAAATCCAGGCAAAATGAAAACCCAGCAATAAGAAGTGTAATGCCGCGTACACACGATCATTCCATCAGATGAGAACGGTCTGATGGACCGTTTTCATCGGTTAACCGATGAAGCTAACTGATGGTCCGTCGCGCCTACACACCATCAGTTAAAAAAAAAACGATCGTTTCAGAACGCAGTGACTTAAAACACAACGACGTGCTGAAAAAAACGAAGTTCAATGCTTCCAAGCATGCGTCGACTTGATTCTGAGAATGCGTGGATTTTTAACCGATGGTTGGGCCTACTAACGATCGTTTTTTTCCCATCGGTTAGGAATCCATCGGTTAAATTTAAAGCAAGTTGGCTTTTTTTTAACCAATGGTTAAATAACCTATGGGGCTCACACACGATCGGTTTTGACCGATGAAAACGGTCCATCAAACCGTTGTCCTCTGTTTAACCTATCGTGTGTACGAGGCCTTAGTCTCATGAAGGACGTGGGTAAAGAGCTATATTTTGGGTAAAGTGGCAATGTCTACAGATAGGGCACCCCCTAGATATGTACAGTATACTAATCCAACCATGCGTCCACACCACCTATCCACACAACCAGAGCCCTTACTAGTGGAGCAGGGCTTCCAGGTTTGAGGGAGCGCATAACCTTAAAAAGAAAAAAGAGGCACTTTTTTTTTTGCAAGGTGAACTTATTCTTTAGGTACTGCAGCTCACCTAGCACAGGCTGGTTGGATATTTCATTTTTACAACAGGTTTATTACTGTATACCATTACTTGCCTAGAATTGCATTTTAAAGCTAAATTATGGGCACAAATACTGTATTTAAATATAAATAAAAGAACAGAATGAAATAGAATAGAATAGAAAATAAAAGGGATATAACAGAAAATGAAAGAATACAATTGAATAAAATAGAAAGAATATAACCATGTTATGAAATTCAAATAGAATACATTTTAATTCAAATAGAATAGGAAAGAATAGAATAGAATAGAAAGAATATATATCTTCTGAAATTCAAATTGGAATAGAATAGAAAATAATAGAATTGACAAAAAAAAACAATATAATAGAATAAAATAGAAAGAATATATATCTTCTGAAATTGGAATTTGAAAAGAGTAGGAAGAATAGAACAGGAAATTAAATAAGAGAAAATAATAGAATATAATAAAATAGAATAGAAAAACAATAACATAGAATAAAAAGAATATAACAATACAACCATCTTCCGAAATTCAAATAGAATAAAATTGAATTTGAATAGAATAGAAAAGAATAGAGTATAATAGAAAATAAAAGAACAGAATAAATTTGATTTCAAATGGAATTTAGAAAATTTTCCAAATGAAACAAATTTAACTAAATTTATTTATGTAAACAACGAATTGAAACAAAGCAATTTTTTTTGTTCTGAACATGTCTAGTTCACCATCATATAACAGTAAACAGAGAAAAGATTGTTGGGCTTTCTGCCCCATGAATTCACCAAACAGATATTTATATAAAGGAATAAACATTTTATTCAATACAAAATTGTTCTTTAAAAAAACACAGATATTTGCTTAAAAGAGCTCTCCCTTATTGGGATATTTTTAAGCACATATCTGTATTTATTAATGAACAACTTTGTATGTAATAAAAATGTGATACTTGTATATCTGTTTGGTGAATTCATGAGGCTCTGAGAGAGTCTGCAATCTTTTCTCTGTCTTTCTAATGAACAATAATAGAGCGTGGTGGACAATAGGGGGGTGAAGGGTAGAGCTGCCTTGGGCAGAAGCTCTGGAGGAAACTAAAGTAAAAAAACAGAAGGCACTTTTAAGAGCAGTATTAAGGAGTATTTATTCATAAAAAGCAGTTAAAAACACTTAAACTGTAGTAGATCAAATGAGCATCTCAGTCAGCATAATGGGCATCCTGTGGAGTGCTTCGCTTTAGGGGGAGGGAGAGCTGGCCCACAGCTTTGACAGTAGAGGGAGAAGCGAGGAAGCAAGATAGCTGATGGACTTCCAGAACCACCCTGGAATATATAGGCCAGAGCTGACATCAAGGGGCGGTAACGCGTTTCGGAGCATGAGCAATTTGCTCCTTCATCAGACCTATGCCCCTGTGTATGGAATTGGCTTTTATGCATCCAGAGGGAGAAGAGGAGGGGGATGGACTAAATGGGAGGTCTAATTACTAAGCTCCGCCGGTCTTTGTGTCACAGAGCCAGCAATGGTCTGAAAGCATACAATATCTAACAAAAGTGAGTGCACCCCTCACATTTTTGTAAATATTTTATTATATCTATTCATGTGACATCACTGAAAAAATTACACTTTGCTACAATGTAAAGTAGTGAGTGTACAGCTTGTATACCAGTATAAATTTGCTATCCCCTCAAAATAACTCAACACACAGCCATTAATGTCTAAACCTCTGGCAAAAAAGTGAGTACACCCCTAAGTGAAAATGTCCAAATTGGGCCCAATTAGCAATTTTCCCTCTTCGGTGTCATGTGACTCATTAGTGTTACAAGGGCTCAGGTATGAAAGGGGAGCAGGTGTGTAAAATATGATGTTATCACTCTCACTCTCTCATACTGGTCACTGGAAGTTCAACATGGCCCCCTTGATGACAAAGAACTCTCTGAGGATCTGAAAAAAATTATTGTTGCTCTACATAAAGATGGCCTAGGCTATAAGAAGATTGCCAAGACCCTGCAACTGAGCTGCAGCACGGTGGCCAAGACCATGCAGCGGTTTAACAGGACAGGTTCCACTCAGAACAGGTCTCGCCATGGTCAACTGAAGAAGTTGACTAAATGTGCTCAGGGTTATATCCAGAGGTTGTCTTTGGGAAATAGTGGATGAGTACTGACAGCAATGCTGCAGAGGTTGAAATTGCTCATTGCTCAGACCATACGCCGCACACTGCATCAAAATGATCTGCATGGCTGTTGTCCCAGAAGGAAGCCTCTTCTAAAGATGATGCACAACAAAGCCTGCAAACAGTTTGCTGAAGACAAGCAGACTAAGGACATGGATTACTGGAACCATGTCCTGTGGTCTGATGAAACCAAGATAAAAACGTATTTGGTACAGACGATGTTAAGCTTGTGTGGCGGAAACCAGATGAGGAGTACAAAGACAAGTGTGTCTTGCCTACAGTCAAGCATGGTGGTGGGAGTGTCATGGTCTGGGGCTGCATGAGTGCTGCCAGCACTGGGGAGCTACAGTTCATTAAGGGAACCATGAATGCCAACATGTACTGTGACATACTGGAGCAGAGCATGATCTCCTCCCTTCAGAGACTGGGCCGAAGGGCAGTATTCCAACTTGATAACGACCCCAAACACACCTCCAAGATGACCACTGCCTTGCTAAAGAAGCTGAGGGTAAAGGTAATGGACTGGCCAAGCATGTCTCCAGACCTAAACCCTATTGAGCATCTGTGGGACATCCTCAAACAGAAGGTGGAGAAGCGCAAGGTCTCTAACAACCACCAGCTCCGTGATGTCGTCATGGAGGAGTGGAAGAGAACTCCAGTAGCAACCTGTTAAGCTCTGGTGAACTCCATGCCCAAGAGGGTTAAGGCAGTGCTGGAAAATCATGGTGGCAACACAAAATATTGACATTTTGGACCCAATTTGAACATTTTCACTTAGGGGTGTACTCACTTTTGTTGCCAGCAGTTTACACATTAATGTCTGTGTGTTGAGTTATTTTGAGGGTGAGTACACTCACATTTTTGTAAATATTTTATTAAATCCTTTTATGTGACAACACTGAAGAAAATAACATTTTGCTACAATGTAAAGTACACTCACTACTTTACACTGTAGCAAAGTTTTATTTCTTCAGTGTTGTCATATGAAAAGAAAGATATAATAAAATATTTACAAAAATGTGAGGCATGTACTCACTTTTGTGAGATACTGTGTGCCCCTTACACCATAGGGAAAGCCTGTAAGTAGTAAACATCAAAGATTAACATATGGGCATAACGTTATAGGTGTAAATATCTATCAATACCTATAAAGGATTTACAGTATTGTGCTAATCCCCAACTCCTCATTCATAGCTCCTGGAGATAGCACATCAAGGGCATAGATCCATTATGTCTCCCTTTGACAGAGACGATGGAATCTTTCTGCCTCAGGAAGTCTACCTGGAACTGCTTTAATGATCCAGACTTTGAGGCCTGCTGTCAATTTATTGTGGTAGTCGGCAAAGTGCACGGGGACACTATGCTTGTCTTTGCCCTCCTCAATGAACCGGCAGGGTTCTCCAAACTGTTTGCAAAATGTGCGTATAGTTCTGCCAACATAATGAAGGACGCAGGGACAAGATAAGCAGTATACCACATATTCAGAATATGTACAGAACTCCCCCAGAAACAGCATTACTTGCTTGTGTGATTGGCTTACTGATTTTCCCAGAAGTCTACACTAAGATACAAGTCAGATTTCAGGCATTCCCTGCAACAAAAATGTAATTTTGGTAAGATACTCCTAATAGGAAATTACTAGGGCTGCGGAAATTAACAATTAATTCCTCGATTAACCGTTAATTTCTTTGATTTATTAAAATAATTTTGGTAGAGTACGAGATCCGGCGGATTGAGGTCTGCGTTCTCGGCCATAGAAAAGGCCACGGCTTCGGCCTAGCTCCAGAGCCGGGGCCATCTTGGTACACCCGGCGACGGCCTATTAGCGGTCTGCTGATGTAATCGTCTGCTGCCTGTTTGTGTGCTTTCTATTCTGGGAAATGTGGACATTACCGGGGAGATGTGGACATTACAAGGGAAAGGTGGACATTATGGGGGAGATGTGGACATTACCGGGGAGATGTGGACATTACAAGGGAAAGGTGGACATTACGGGGGAGATGTGGACATTACAAGGGAAAGGTGGACATTACGGGGGAGATGTGGACATTACAAGGGAAAGGTGGACATTACGGGGGAGATGTGGACATTACTGGGGAGATGTGGACATTACAAGGGAAAGGTGGACATTACGGGGGAGATGTGGACATTACTGGGGAGATGTGGACATTACAAGGGAAAGGTGGACATTACGGGGGAGATGTGGACATTACTGGGGGAGATGTGGACATTACTTAATTCTTCATGGCAAAGATTCAACAAGGTGTTGGAAACATTCCTCATAGATTTTGGTCCATATTGACATGATGGCATCACACAGTTGCTGCAGATTTGTTGGCTGCACATCCATGATGCCAATCTCCTGTTCCACCACATTCCAAAGGTACTCTATTGGATGAGATCTGATGACTGTGGAGGCCATTGGAGCTCAGTGACCTCATTGTCATGTTCAAGAAACTAGTGGTGAGATTATTGGAGCTTTGTGACATGGTGCATTATCCTACTGGAAGGAGCCATCAGTAGATGGGGACACTGTAGTCATAAAGGGATGGATATGATCAGCAACAATACTCAGGTAGGCCATGGTGTTTAAACGATACTCAATCGGTACTAAGGGCCCCAAAGTGTGCCAAGAAAATATCCCCCACACCATTACACCACCAGCCTGAACCGTTGATACAAGGCAGGATGGATCCATGTTGTTATGTTGTTTACACCAAATTCTGACCCGCCCATCTGAATGTGGCATCTTAAATCAAGACTCATCAGACCAGGCAAAATGTTTCCAATCTTCGATTGTCCAATTTTGATGAGCCTGTGTGAATTGTAGCCTCAGTTTCCAGTTTCCTCAGTTGTGCATTCAGAGATGGTATTCTGCATACCTTGTTTGTAATGAGTGGTTATTTGAGTTACTGTTGCCTCTCTATCATCTCGTACCAGTCTGCCCATTCTCCTCTGACCTCTGACATCAACAAGGCATTTTCGTCCACACAACTGCCGCTCACTTGATATTTTCTTTTTTTGAAAATCCCAGTAGATCAGCAGTTTTTGAAATACTCAGACAAGCCTGTCTGGCACCAGCAACCATGCCACATTCAAAGTTATTTAAAAGCTAACTCCACCTTTGTGGGGGAAAAATAGCCCAAAAAATAATAATATAGCATTTACAATTGCGACACAAGTCATATTGTTATTGAATGTTATTAAAAATTACCTTTCCTATTCAATCTGGAGCTCTGTCATTTTCTGTAAAATGCAATGCAATATGGCAACCTGGAGGTGTTCTGTATACAGAATGTGTACAGTATGGCCCCCAGAATCATTTCCTGCTTGTGTGATTGGCTCACTGATCTTCCCAGAGGTCTGCACTAAGATACAAGTCAGATTTCAGGCATCCCCTGCAACAAGAATGTCATTTTTGGCAAGATACTCCTAATATGAAATCACGTCTAAAGGGATGCAGACCCTGCAACTTCCTTAATTAGAGCCCTGCAGGTGCAACATCTGGTTACTTATGAAACCCCTCCCATTAGACTCACTTAGCAAATGAGAACAGAGAAACACACAGGGATTTCTTCAGAATAACAAAAGGTAGGAATCTGCAACAAAGTTTGTTAAAATCCCCCACAATGTACATAGATTACCCAGACGTTTTTTTTTCTAAAGTAAAATGGAGTTGCTCTTCAAATCCCCTTTCTTCCCCATTCTGATGCTCGGTTTGAACTTCAGCAAGTCCTCTTTACCAACGTCTAGATGCCTAAATGCACTGAGTTTCTGCCATGTAAATTGGCTAATTAGCAATTTGTGTTACCAAGCAATTGAACAGGTGTACCTGATAAAGTGACCGGTGAGTGTATATATTACAGTAAACACGTGCACAGAGGCAATGCCCCCAAATTGTATTGCAATGGATTACTGAACAGATGTGGAAGATTGATGCAAAGGATATATTACAGCTGATTCCCTTATTGTAAAAGGCTACTGATCACATATTCACCTGCTCCGTACAGTACAATCTGGCTCTCATTACCCAATCAACCCCCTACTGTTGATAACAGTTGCCTGGGAATATATACAGCAGTCAGAATAAAGAGAGTACAAATCTAGAGAGACAGCAGTAGTTCTGACTGCCCTGAGGACTTCATCTTTACAGTGAACAGAAGGTAACAAGGTCACTAAGACCTCCACACAGCTGTGAGAATTCTATATGCAGCGCCTAGAAGGAATGTAAACCGCTTACTTTTTTTAAGTGTTACTAAACCCAGGACCCTGCATTCACTACATCTGGCCTCCCACAGTACACAGAACATGGAAATTCAATTATTTTAGTAAATATAAACTACTAAATATATTTTCTCATCAGCTGTATATAGCAGCCTTGTGACTTCTATCAGTTCCTAGTAAAGCTTGTAGTAGGAGTTTTCATTCTCCCCTAATTCTCTGTCTTGACAGTGGTGATTGGCCCTGTGATGATCACATGCACTCTCCCAAAAAAAAACACACACACCAAACTGAGCATGTGCAGCCCGTCCCCTGGCTCTGTAAATATCAGGTTATTATTTGGAGACAGCAGAAGAAGAGGAGGATCACAGAGACAGGGGTTGTTTTACTAAAGCCAAATAGACTGTGCACTTTTCAATGTGCAATTGCACTCTGCAAGTTCAGTTGCTCCAGAACTTAGTAAATTATGTAAAGCTTTACTTTGCAAAGAATACCCAATCACGTGCCAGGAAAATAAAAATAAAAGTATTTGTGCTTGCACATGATTGGATGATGGAAGTCACCAGAACTTCTGCTCATTTACTAAGCAACCAAAAAGTGTCCCTTTATGTCAAAAGTGGTTTTAGACCAGATAGAAAACAGCGATAATAAATCAGAAACACTTGCAGAATTGAGTGATAGTGATTTGTGGGGAAATTCGTCATCAAACACTGAAAGTAATGACAGCGACAATTCTGCAACTGAGCAATTTTCAGTGTTTTTGATTTAATTACATTATTGAATCATTTTTATTATTATTATATTTGTATTTGTTATAATTATTTATGTTATTTATTATATTATAATTTATGATTTTGTGTTTTAAACTTTATAATACCCGGGGTGTCTACTAGACTCTTGTTTGGACAGATTTAAGTGTGTTATTAATAAGAATTACAGGCCTACAATATAAAACGCCAAATTTCCATGCAAAACAATGTACCGCTTTCAGCATCAAAAATCTGCCATAATCAGGGAGGTTAACTCACTTCTTAGGAAACAGACACATATATAGAGTGAACAAGTCTTCTCAAGCATTTATAATAACCCCTGCCTATCTATACAAGGTAAACCACAGACTGGAACCAGAATAAGTCATTTTGTGAGTAACAATTACAAAATATAAATTCAGGGTATCAATCAATCCAACCTACTGAGAACAGCTTTTTGTACGAAGAATATAGTAAAGAAAACATCCCTGCCATGTCCCCAGTTATGTGGAGTGCTAAGAATTTATATGAAAATAACCGATTAACCACCTCAATACCAGACACTTTCACCCCCTTCCTGCCCAGGCCATTTTTCAGTTTTCAGCACTGTCGCACTTTGAATGACAATTGCGCGGTCATAAAACACTGTACCCAAATGATTTTTTTTATTTTTCTTCACACAAATAGAGCGTTCTTTGGTGGTATTTAATCACTGCTGTTTTTTTTTTTTGTTTTTTTTCACAAATAAAAAGAAAAAAGACAGATTTTTTTTTCAATTTTCGTAGTTTCTGTCAGTAAATTTTGTAAATAAGTAATTTTTCTCCTTCACTAATGTGTGCTGATGAGGCTGCACTGATGGGCACTGATGAGGCAGCACTTATGGGCACTGATTGGGTGGCACTGATGAGGAGACACTAATATGCCACACTGATGGGCACTGCTAGGTGGCACTGATATGCTGCACTGGTGGGCACTGATAGACAGCACTGACGGGTGGCGCTAATGGGTACTGATGGGCAGCACTCATAGGCACTGATGGGCGGTACTGATGGGATGCACTTATGGGTATTGATGGACGGCACTGAAAGGCTGCTTTGACTGTCATCATTAATGGCCACTGATTGGTGACACTAATGGGCACTGATTGGTGGCACTGATGGACACTGCTGTGTTTTTTCTGTAATCAGGACACTGATAATCAGTGCCCTGATTACCTTGCCCAGGTCTCCTCTGCAAGGCGATGCCGCTGATCAGCACTCCTTGCCACACACTCTGTCAGTGTGAGGCGAGGAGAGGCGATTACCGCCATCTCCATGTTTACATGTGATCAGCTGTGATTGGACACAGCTGATCAGATCATTAACCACTTAAGGACCAGCCCATGTACATATACGTCCACAATATGGCACGTACAGGCACATGGGCGTATAGGTACGTCCTCGCCTATTAGCGGGTGGGGGGTCCGATCGGGACCCCCCCCGCTACATGCGGAGGTCGGGTCCGCTCGGGGAGCGATCCGGGACCACGGCGCGGCTATTTGTTTATAGCCGCTCCGTCGCGATCGCTCCCCGGAGCTGAAGAACGAGGAGAGCCGTGTGTAAACACGGCTTCCCCGTCCTTCACTATGGCGGCGCATCGATCGCGTCATTCCCTTTATAGGGAAGACACGATCGATGACGTCATTCCTACAGCCACACCCCCAAACAGTTGTAAACACATACTAGGTGCACCCTAACTCCTACAGCGCCACCTGTGGTTAACTCCCAAACTGCAACTGTCATTTTCACAATAAAGAATGCAATTTAAATGCATTTTTTGCTGTGAAAATGACAATGGTCCCAAAAATGTGTCAAAATTGACCGAAGTGTCCGCCATAATGTCGCAGTCACGAAAAAAATTGCTGATCGCCGCCATTAGTAGTAAAAAAAAAATAAAAAATAAAAATGCAATAAAACTATCCCCTATTTTGTAAACACTATAAATTTTGCGCAAACCAATCGATAAACGCTTATTGCGATTTTTTTTACTAAAAATAGGTAGAAGAATACGTATCGGCCTAAACTGAGGAAAAAAAATGTTTTTATATATGTTTTTGGGGGATATTTATTACAGCAAAAAGTAAAAAATATTGCTTTTTTTTCAAAATTGTCGCTCTATTTTTGTTTATAGCGCAAAAACTAAAAACCGCAGATGTGATCAAATACCACCAAAAGAAAGCTCTATTTGTGGGGAAAAAAGGACGCCAATTTTGTTTGGGAGCCACGTCGCACGACCGCGCAATTGTCTGTTAAAGCGACGCAGTCCCGAACTGTAAAAACACCTTGGGTCTTTAGGCTGCATATTGGTCCGGGGCTTAAGTGGTTAAAGAGCTGCGTCCACCCATAACGAGAGCCGCACCATCCCTCTGTCATTTGACAGTGGGCGGGCGGCAAATGGTTAAACACACACATCCTTTTCTTCCACCACTGCTTTTTCTTTATACTGGGTTTTGGAAATATGAAAATTCTATAATTTAGGGCATGGATTTTCAATCTTTTTAAACAAAGGGCAAGTTTACGATTCTTCAGACATTAAAGTGGTTGTAAACCCTGAAAAAATAAATAAATGTAAGACAAAGGCATAATAAGCTAGTATGCATAGCATGCACGCGGGAGCCGGCGGTAATGGCACACTGACTGAAGCAACGGCACATATGTGCCATTGCTTCAGTTTGCTTTAGTGCGCATGTGCCAATGACATTGACACATGCAGGGTACAGGGCATATCTCCTAAACCGTGCAGGTAAGCTACAGGTAACCCTTATTATAGGCTTACCTGTAGCATAAAATGGTTGTAAAGGGTTTACAACCACTTTAAGGGGGGCAGACTGTGGCCAGTTGAAGTAGAAAATGTCCCCCTTGGTGTCAGTGGGGAGAATGGTTCCCCCTCATTGATGTGAGTGGGGAAAATGGTGGCCTCTCATTGGTGTCAGTGAGAGGAATAGTGCCACTTCATTGGTGTCAGTGGGAGGAGTGGTGTCCCAATGGCTTAAAAAGGGCAGGCAAAGGGCTGCACCTGGCCCTCAAGCCACAGTTTGGAGATTGGGGCCCTTTCACACATGCGGACCGTTTGCCTGTATTTCATCCATCAGTTGACGGATGAAAAAACTGACTTAAAATGTATCTCTAAGGAAAAACGGATGTAAACGAATAATCATCCACTTCCGTCTTCCCTCAACATCCATTTTTTGGAAGGACCAAAGCCCTATTTTTCTTCTGTTAAAAAAGACTGGCTAAAAATGGATGTAAATGGACAAATGATCAGTTTTTGCATGACAAAGTGGCTCTAAAACTTAAAGTGGAAGTAAACTCATCCATAAAACAGTTTCATTTCTGGTACCCCATTGGTTGTGCTCTCAACCAAACTGTCAAACCATCCAATGGCTGATATCGTAACTGATCACATGTGCAGCATCATGGCAGTTGTCGATTAACCACTTAAGGACTGCCTCCTGCACATATACGTCGGCAGAATGTCACGGCTGGGCACAAGCACGTACCTGTACGTCCTCTTTAAGTGCTCAGCCGTGGGTCGTGGGCGCACGCCCGCGGTGCACGCCCGTGACCCGGTCCGAAGCTCCGTGACCGCGGCCTCGGGACCCGATTGCCGCTGGAGTCCCGGGATCGGTCCCCGGAGCTGAAGAACGAGGAGAGCTGTGTGTAAACACAGCTTCCCTGTTCTTCACTGTGGCGCTGTCATTGATCGTGTGTTCCCTGATATAGGGAAGCATGATCAATGATGTCACACGTCCAGCCCCACCCCCCTACAGTTAGAAACACATATGAGATCACACTTAACCCCTTCAGCGCCCCCTAGTGGTTAACTCCCAAACTGCAATTGTAATTTTCACAGTAAACAATGCATTGTTATAGCATTTTTTGCTGTGAAAATGACAATTGTCCCAAAATGTGTCAAAATTGGCTGATGTGCACACTGTGCAGGGACCGCCCTGTCTTTCCTCCGCTCTCCCCTATGGGGGGATAGGATGAACACGGACCGTATGTCCGTGTTCATCCGATCCGCCAGACGGAAGAAAAATAGGATTTTCTTCTGTCCGATTTTGCAGGGCTTTGCAGAGGCGGATGATTACGGGTGTCAGCGGATGGTCATCCGCTGACATCCGCAATCACATAAGGACCAATGTATGTCCCGTTTTCATCCGCAATGGATGGATGAAAATGCGGACATACGGTCCGCACGTCTGAAAGGGACCTAAGTGGTTAAGGACTCTAGGTGGCAGATGTAAAAAAACTGATGAAAAATGGATGAAAAACTAATGACCAACTGATATCCCCCCACAAATAGAGCTTTTTTTTGGGGCATTTGATCACCTCTGTGGATATTATTTTTTACGCTATAACCAAAAAAAGAGCAACAATTTTGAAAAGCACAATATTTTTTACTTTTTACTATAATAAATATCCATAAAAAATATATATCTAAAAAAATATTTTCTTCCTCTGTTTAGGCCTATGTATTCTTCTACAAATTTTGTAAAAAAATCGCAATAAGCGTATATTGATTGGTTTGCGCATTTCTTTTTTTTTGTAATGGCGGCGATCTGTGATTTTTATCGAACTGCGACATTATGGCGAACAAATCGGACACTTTTGACACTATTTTTGGACCATTGTCATTTATACAGTGATCAGAGCTACAAATAGCCATTGTTTAATGTATAAATTACATTGGCAGGGAAGGGGTTAAACACTAGGGGCGATAAAGTGGTTAAGTGTGTCCTAGGGAGTGATTCTAACTGTGGGGGGATGGTCTCACTAGAACATGACAGAGATCACTGCTCCCGATGACAGGGAGCAGTAGATCTGTCATGTTGCTAGGCAGAACAGGGAAATGTCTTGTTTACATAGGCATCTCCCCGTTCTGCAGCTCTGTGTCACGATCGCGGGCCACCGGCGAACATCAAGTTTGCGGGACCCGCGGGCACATTCACTGGGTGGCAAATTTAAAGTAATGTACAGGTACCCGCATTTGCCTGTCCCCTGCCATTCTGGCAACGTAAATCGGCATGCGGCAGATGGCAAGTGGTTAAAGGTTGGATGAAAAGTTCAATTTCTTATAAAACTTTTGCTAGTTTAATAGTAATTTTTGTTAAGAAAGAGGAACAGAGAGATTTGGTTCCAAAAGGGCAGTTCCTCCAAATGAAGAACAGTTGAGAATTATGGAGTAATGCCTCACATCAAGTAAAGATTTCAAGCCACAAAGGACTTCTGTCTGGTGGTTTGCCTTAAAGGGGTCTTTTGTACAATAAAAACTTGTAAAAAAAATAAGTCCAGCTATAAATTGTATCATTCTAAAATAATTTTATCTTTTTAGATCCACAAAAGATACAAACTAACTGTTCAATTCCTTTACTTCCTTTTATTTAGTCTGAAAAACATGGCACCATCTTATTTATTTATTTGGTCATGACCACACTTTCAAAAATATGAAAAATTGGTGCCTAGCAATACCCTGTGTATAGAAGTAACGTTACTTTTCTGCTGTTTGTCATTTTATCGTTTAACCTTGTTTTGAAAAATGTTATTTACCTAGATACTAGATATCTTTTCGGTATTATATTTCTATTGAGCCCATTATTTGGTTATACAATGCTGTTACTGTTCCTGAGATGTCATTACCTTTTGTCATACAGTATATCATACTCTGCTACTATGACATAGATAGTTAAGCCTGGTAACATTTACTATGTTTTTTATGTGTATTGTTGGCTACTTTATCGCACTTAAAAGCGGAGGTCCACCCGAAATTCTTTTTTTAAAAAGACATCAGCCACAAATACTGCAGCTGCTGACTTTTAAGAAATGGACACTTACCTGTCTAGCGCGCCCGCGATGTCGGCAGCCGAGGCCGAGCAATTGCTCGTCTCTCGGCTGCCCCCGCCACCATCCTCGGTGAGGGAATCAGGAAGTGAAGCGTTGTGGCTTTACTGCCGGTTCCCTACTGCGCATGCGCAAGCGGCGCGGCCCGTCCTCACTGGTCCCCGCTGTCTCCTGGGACCAGTGTGTTTTCCCAGAAGACAGGGAGGGGGGGGCTGGAGGGGCGTGACTCCCGCGGGAGTCTATTCCCAGAAGTGGGTGGAAATACCTGTATTATACAGGTATCTGCACCCCCTCCCCCTGAAACGTGCCAAATGTGACACCGGAGGCGGGAGGGTTCCGAAAAGCGGAGGTTCACTTTTTGTTTGGACCTCCACTTCATATTTTTGTATTAAAACCTTATTGTTAAAAAAAAAAAGAAAACATTGTCTTGTTAGCCTGTATGCAGGGGATGATGGGAGTATAATAGAAAAAAAAATATTACAAAGACTATTTTCAGCCATTAGGGAGTGGAAAATATGAGTTTAAGATTTAGATATCAGCTCTTATAAGAATATTACACACATGAAAGAAACATTTGTGCAAACTGTGCAGCTGTACAGTGACCTTCTGGGCCCATTTGTACTAGATGTGAAACAGACAGGTGCTGGTACCTCTTCTATTGGCATGTAAAACTAGAAATGGCTAATTTCTATCTGTCAATCAATATAAATCATAAGTAAATCATACGTAAAGGGTTAAACTACCCTTATGTCAGAGGCACGAAAGCTCCAATGTGGCGTTCTATTTCTCCAAGACATGCCTGATGAAGGGGTCCTGCATGACACTGAAACGTTGCACTCTCCTTGTGTTGTGATCATGCAATAAATATTCAGTTTGGATGCCACTTTTTGTTGATCCGTGGTGTACTGGCAAATATATACTCTATAGGGGTTATTTACTAAAGGCAAATCCAAGTGAACTTTCAGTGCAATTTCAAGAGCACTTTGCATTTGTAGTTTGCATTTGTAGTGCAAAATGGATCTGCCTTTCGTAAATAACCCCCAATGTCTCCAAGAGACACACTTCTGTTGGAAAAAAGTCCCTACATTATTCCTCAAAAAAATTCTGCACATCTTTTGCACAAATGCAAAGGACGTACTCATAGCAATCAAAGATACTGTGGCCTTCAAACTGATTGACCACACAACTGACGAGCAAGGACGATACATAATTGTAGCCTGCAAACTCCACAACGTAAAATATACCACATTTAACATTTATGCTCCTAACACCAGACAACTTCCGTTCCTCCGAAAGCAATGTAGAAATATAAAAAAACACATACAAGGACGTACATTTATTTGCAGGGACTTCAACATTGTTCCAGATGCCTCCATTAACATCAAAGGCCCCTCGCTGAAAAAAGCGACGCGCATCTGCTTTATCATCTTTTCTACATCAAAACAACCTGTTTGATATCTGTAGATATCAACACTCTCTAGAAAGAGATTACATTTTTTTTTCAAAACCCTACTGCACATATTCCGTAATAGACATGTTCATAGGAGACAAATAGCTCCTACAAAGGGTCTAGCCTCAGAAATACACAACATCGTGTGATCTGACCATGCACCCATTCCCATAACACATGGAGAGAAAGTCAACAACCCATTCTTCTCAAATTGGCGCAATGATCTTTGGTTGATACCTCCAACATCAGCGAATATCTAAGGGACTTCTTCTAAATGAATGCTTCCTTGGACATTGATCCATTCCTACTATGGTGCGCACACAAGGCCTACATTTGAGGCATCCTAATTAAACTTAGTTCCAAGGACAAACGCCAAAGGACACAGCAGCTGACTGAATTGTTAGACACAATCAAAACATTACAATTAACAAACAAAGCCTACTCCACACCACACACTAGTGACAAAAAATTCCAAGCTAGAAATTTCCTTAGGAGCCTCCTGTCAACACAACACACCAAATTACTACAAAATGTACGGGCTAACTTCTAAGCATCATGCAACAAAGCAGGCAAGTTACTTGCAGCGTAAGTTAAGCAACGTAGAACAAGACAAATTATCCCATATATTCATTACCTTTCACATGGTGATAAAACGTACCACCCTAAAGACATTACAAACAATTTCCAAGCTTATTATAGTGCATTATGCAATCTCAAAGATGATCCCGCAGTGACTCAACCCACAGATTCGGGCATTCCAAACTTTCTAACTTTCTTTTAGAGTCCCTACACTTACCTTAACACCATCTAGAAAATCTCAATGCTCCCTTCAGAAGAATATATGGCTCCCTTAGACGACACATTACCTGTCTTCTAATTTCGATGCAACCCTATTGATGCCTGGGTACATTTCTCATGGTTTTTAATTTTCTCATATTGAATATATGATTGGAAACACACCTTGCCTCGGAGATCCCTTCCCTTTCCTCTCTCCTTTTCCTTTCTTTTCTAACCCTATTGCCTCGTACACATGACCGAGAATCTTGTTGTAAAAGAAACTTTGTTTTCCTCAACGCGGTTCTTGTCAAGCTTGAAGAGATTCTTGTCAAGTTTTCCTTGCATACACACTGTCGAGACAAAATCTCGTCGTTCTCAAACGTGGTGACATACAACATGTACGATGGCACTATAAAGGGGAAGATAGATTATACTGGCCCCACCCTTGGGGCTGCTTTTGCTAATCTCATGTTACCGCGTGTTAAGTAAAAGTTTGGTGAGAGACGATTCGCGCTTTTCAGTCTGTTACAGCGTGACGAATGTGCTATCTCCATTACGAACGCTACTTTTACTGAAGGTGTGCTCCCGTCTCATAGTTTATTCTGAGCATGCGCGGGTTTCTAAGCATACACACTAACGTGTTTCTCATCGTAAACCAGCCTGACGAGAACCACAACGAAAAAATTGAGACTCTCAACGAGAAAAAAGAGAGCATGTTCTCTTTTTTTCTCGTTGAGATCCACAACAGTTTTCTCGACGAAAAACATACACACGACCGCTTTTCTCAGCAAAAAAGCTCTGCGAGCATTTTTCTTGATGGTTTTTGCCGAGGAAAACGGTCGTGTGTACGAGGCTTCTCTCATAATTGTATTTCTTGTTTTTTATGACGTTATCAATCGCTGGAATTTTCTCTTACTTGGAAAATGAGAGCGATAATCCCTTAACACTTCGTTTATTAAGAACTTTAGATATTAACAAATTATAATTATTTTGAGACTCCGTTATTCTACAATAGTCTAAGTTTAGACAAAATTGTTTTCTTAACTCTATAGGAAATGTCTCTCTGAGTTGACAATCTCTTGATTAAAGTACGAGACAACTTTATTTCTAGTCATATTATAATGTTATACTGTACCTTACCATTGTATATACCTGTATCGCTTTTGAACCTGTTCCCTGACTTGTGAAATTTCAATAAAGATGATGACAAAAAATAAATAACAAATACTGCCACTATATACCTTTTTGGATGATATGTATATTATGGTTACATGATAAACTGCACAGTTTCTCCAGTGCTCAGAGTTCAGGTAGGAGGGGACTTCCACTACAGCCTGTATACATGCCCACATGTGTGATGTCAATATCATGTAACCTGGCTAGCTCTGAGAACAAATACATCTTCGCTCCAGCATAAAAGACACAACTGAGTATGTGCAGGTCGGCTACCCTGCCTGTGTCCCCCAGATAGACAGTGCAAGAGGTGCATACAGGATAAAATATATTTTTTACACAATGTAGAGCATTAACCACTTAAGTTCCATAGTGAGTATTACAATCATGCTATGCTGCATATACAGACTGATTTTACTTGTGGGTTTAGTAACAATTTATACTTAAATGTTGATAGTTTGATGACTAGGCTGGTTTCCTCCCCAGACGAGTCCATACAATTACCAAGAAATTTTCTGCAACTGTGTTTATGCTCTTTTCTATTTTGAATGTTATTTACTACTCACTAACAAGACTATGCAGTGTCAGGCCTCGTACACATGGCCGAGGAACTCGACGTGCCAAACACGTCGAGTTCCTCGGCGAGTTCAGCCCTGAAGCCGCCGAGGAGCTCGGCAGGCCGAGTTCTCCCATAGAACAACGAGAAAATAGAGAACATGTTCTCTATTTTCTCGACGAGTTCCTCGGCGGCTCCATCGGGCCGAAAGTGTACACACGACAGAGTTTCTCGGCAGAATCCGGCTCTGACCGAGTTTCTCGCTGAATTCTGCCGAGAAACTCTGTCGTGTGTACGAGGCCTAAGTCTGAATGCCATTTTGTTATTGCTACTTTCATGTTCTGTTTCTGGTTTCTTTTGCTTCTCAAGAAACTCAATAAATAATATATTACAATATAAATCGTAAATATACAATGAAGGCACAATCATAAGTCAGTCAATACAAACAATTTCTGTCAATCAAGATATAATTATCTGACCATCAATACAAAGAAAATAAGTGTTTTT
Source organism: Rana temporaria (assembly GCF_905171775.1). NCBI lineage: Eukaryota > Metazoa > Chordata > Amphibia > Anura > Ranidae > Rana > Rana temporaria. The sequence continues at coordinate 65,112,580 of NC_053489.1, forward strand.
ACTTGACAATTTATGAGCCCCCAGCCACTGGTAAATAGCTGGGGGCTTAAAATTGGTCCCTTTGTTTGTCTGCCTTTGATTACACAATACTGATGCAGTCTTTAGACAGAAAAACACAGCTAACACCGGTGTCAATAAAGTAGAACTGATGTAGGTCATGTGAACTAAAATTCTAACCCAGGGCTTGGGATCAACACGTTTCCGACAAAAAGCTTACAACGAACATTTGTTGTCTGAATTTCCGATCGTGTGTTCGTGGTATGAGAGTTTAAATCCACTTTAGGAAAACGTTTAGCATAGCATATTTTGATTTGACCCTAAATATTTAAATATTTGGAGAATTAAGGTTTCCTCTATGGGCTAACTGCTCTGGACGGCTCTGTACAGAAAAATACTGCTTCATCTATGTGTCATTGGTTTTTACCAGTCTTCCGTTCTGAAAACATCTTGAAACCCATATATATTTATTCATAAATATAAACTGTATTAAGAGACTTATGTGGTGTAGGCATAATACTCCTTAGAGGGAAGTCCACTGAACAGATTTTTATGGTGAGGATTTGGATTAAAAATAAGACTCTCATTTTTATATTCATTATTCATAGTGACTGGATGTGTTGCTCCTGAAATACCCACACTGATTTCTTTTAGTTTATACAGTACCTAATATCCCGTTTTCCCCCAACAGCCTCAAAAATCAGTGGGGTTGATTTATTAAAACTGGAGAGTGCAAAATCTGGTGCAGCTCACCATAGAAACCAATCAGCTTCCATTTTTTTTTTGTGTCAAAGTTTATTTAAACAAGATGAAGTAAGAAGCTGATTGACAAAGAGGACCCATTGTCCCATTGCAGGTTCAGACAGAACACATGGCAGAAGTGATCAACATGGAGCTTTTATAGAACTTAACATGAATATGTTATGGGGTAGATAGTGTAGCATTTTTTTTGTCTTGGTTCTCAAAACAAGCCTCAATAGTAATGCATGATTTTTAGAAAACTTAGGCAGACACTGTCATTTTAACAGCAACAGTGTCCACACATAGCCCTCTCCTCCAAGCATGTATGCTTACCCAGCTTTTTGCCTACCAAATACAGTATTCCCACCTATATCAGATCCAAAGATAGGCACAGGGATACGCAGGCTGAACAGCAGTTCCGCCTGCGTATCTTCTTTGAGGATTTGGCCCTCAGTTTCAAGTTCCTCTGTTACAATATGTATATATGTATAAATGGAAATGGCATTTCAAAGGTGAATTTTTTGATAATATTTAAACAAGAAATCAAATTTTTTTAAATTTTTCTTACCGTTCTGTTATAGTTTCCCTTAGTCCACTGGTAACCCCTTTGACAACAGTACTAGCTTTTGGTGTTAATACCACCTGAGAAATAAAAAAGGTGCCTTTCCTCCTCCGTTCAGTAATAGACGACTGTAGAAACTGAATTAGCTTTTCTGTGTCCGTGGTATTAGCCCATGGGGCTGGCATCATCTGCCCAGGCCAGAGAAATGGAACTTCAAGTGCCACTGGACTGTGGTAGAACACCAAAATTTGGTAGTTCCGTTCCCAAAGATAATGAAGACTTACTTCCTGGGCAAAAATAGCCGGGCATGTTTTGTTCCCAAATATGTCCTTTAGCATCTGGACTAGATTTTCATGATGGTACTTTTGCATCCCATAAAAATGGTTAAAGTCCAAAAATACCACTTCCTTCGGGTGAGTGTTCAAAAAAGCATTGATTTGTTCAAGGCCTTCGTTAACTTTGGCACTAAATAATCCATGAGCGAAATATAACTCATTATCAGGGTCTCTAGGTTTTGTTGAAATCCGAAAGTCAAAATATCTTATTCCAGCTTCCATTTGGCTGTTAAAGTTCATTGTTTGGGTGGCTAACCACTTTCTCATGAGCTTTTTGGCAACTGTTCCAAACACAGACACAAAGTTCTGGACAGAGTCTGGCTGTTCTGGTCCAACTGGTGATGCCTCATCAATGTAGAAGCTGAAGGAGTCATGTGATCCTGAAATAAAAAGAAAATCTGTAATTCATGGTCAAAAGCAAAGAGTAAAAAGATACCTTGAATATTTGCACATGGCAACCATAAACCTTACACTTAAATTTAAAAGATTGTGTTCAAATTTGAAAGCTACTACTTGACTGTTTGCTATGGACAACAGCCATACTTCTCGCTTTGCCTTTTTTTTTATCAGCCCCAGAGAGCATTTATTTTTGCAGTTCTCACTCTGCTCTTTCACACTGACCCTCACTTCCCCCTTGATACACTGAACTGCCATATGTTCACAAGACTCATGTAAGGGGACCAATAGCTTTAGCATGTGCAGGCCTGCCCTCTAAAATTCTGTTGCACACTTCTTCACAATTAGCACCACAGGAAGACTTTATACTCTAGTTGCTGGTTGGTAAATTAACAATTTCAAAAGTGACAACTGAAGCAGCCCATGGGCCAACTCAAGACCAACTTTTGCCTAGAACGTCAACTGTACTAAAATTATAGAAATGTTACTGGCAAGCCAACTATGAAATAGATGGTAAGAACTTTGTACTGAGAGAAAACCAAGGAGCCGCCAAGCTCATGATCTGTGACAAGTGTGCTATGTATGGGGTCAGACCTCTTTACATGGTAAGTGATAAGAAAGTACTGAAGCCGCTTATTCTAATACTATTATTATTCTGAGAAATACAGCAAATATTCTAAGAAATTATATTCTAGGAATATAATATTCTAAGAAATTAATAGTCTAAGAAATTCTAACTGTAGCCTTGAATTTGGCTTGGTACAAGTTTATTTTAAGTACTAGTTTTGTGCCAAACCATCATATGGTGAAATAATTCATAAGCAGGCGCTACCTGGAACAGGCAGTGGAGTATATAACATTGCCATCTTGCTACACCTCACACTCGTCCACAGTAAGGATACAGTGAGAAGGCGGCAAGCGGACATCTTGTTACACCCTCCGTTGTCCTGCATTTTACACGTATTTTTAACAGTTAAATAAGCATATATAGTAAAATTCTGTATTTTTAAATCCTTCAGGCTGTTTTGATGTTAATTTTTAAAAGCACCGCTGTTCTGACAGATCAGCAAACCTCTGAGATCAGCAGGCTGCTTTTAAAATTCAACATCTAAACAGCCAGATGCCTTTTTAAATACTGTATTTCACTATATAAGCTTTGTTTACTGTTAAAAATAAGTGTGAAATGCAAAACTCCAGTGTAACAAGATGTCGGCTTGCCGCCTTCTTACTGCATCCTTGCAGTGGACGAGTGGGGGTGTAGCAAGATGAGGGCGACGGAACGTCACTTCTGTTACAAATTCTGATGGGTCGCCTAATCTGACAAAACACCTGTATCTCTAATTTACAAACCATTTTGACAGGATATTATTTTGCTCAAGACATAATGTAATCATGGATAGGCCCAAATGCCCAAAATTAGATGGACACTTAGTGGTCAATGGAATCTAATATGGGGCATTTGTGCCTATTCATGATTAAATTATGTATTTTGGAGCAAAATAATACCCAACTGGGACCTTAGATGTAGATTATGATTATTGTCCTGTACTGTAATTAAATATTTTAGGTAGTTTTAAGTTCATTTAATATTTTGAATGGCATTTATGTGCACAGGTCATATCCTGTTTGCCACATGATTTGCATAAATCCATCTGTATGTATGTAAGGGGGGAGTCAATATGGTGGAGAGGAAATATATATTGAGTTAGCACAGCATGATCTTCAGCTTCTGATGACCTCACGCTTGATGATGAAATGCATAAGGCTGGAACGCACATGCTATGTCAGGTGGAACGCATGCTGACTCCGGTGTGGGTCTTGCAATTTCCACAGCCTCCACTGCATAGTGCGGTTGTTCGCACAGGAGGTTTGAAGACGACCCTTTACCATTCTATCTGTTACACTCTTGTAGTCCATTGAGGCTTTTAATAAACTACCTCTACAATTTTATACTACGAGGAGTTTGTCCTCTCTTCTTTCATTTAATACCAGGATTTGCTGAATGACCCAAGGAGGTTAGGGAGACCCCAAAAGCCCTTTGTGATCTTTCCTGTCATAAGGCAGGTGGATCTGCAACTTCTGGTAAGTGTGCATCTGCACTTTATCACTTATCACATGATCCATGTAGGAGGAAGCCTTTTCATTGGATGACTTAAAGAACACTATCATTTATTCACTTTATGCACATCTTTGTTTGTGTTTTCTTTTGGCACTGATTTGCTTTTACACACATGTGTTGAGCGAGGGGTCTGTTTGTTAAAATAGCCAGCCCCCCCCCCCCCCCCCGGCTCAATTGCAACATTGTTTGCACATTATATGTTTTGCATTGGGTTATGATGTACACATTGTCACAATATTAATTTTGTTATTTTGATGTCGGTAAGCACTATTTGCTCTTTGTGCACAATTTTTTAGCATTCACTTGGTTGAAGTACCAGCTATCTATTTATTGATCTGATTTGCATAATTAGTTTATTGGCGCGGGTGTATTGTTTAACACATTTAACCTATCCTGACTCTACTGATTTTGTCTGTTTCCCTAGTGGAGATATTTAAAGTGTGAAATTGCCACAACAGGGACACAGACAGCAATATAAACTTAAAAGAGGCTCCAACCCTTTATTACTGTATCCTAAACCAGATAAAAAGTTTTGGCTGTAGTTGGCATTTTATTACATTTTTGCTGTATATGTTTTGCTAGGAAAATGTAACTAACTTAGTATTTTTTTTTTTATGTATCTGTATTTTTTACCGATGTTCACAAGGCTTAGTTGCCTTTGTATTAAGGTTGCCAAATGAAAAACCTTTGAACATTTATTCTGAATTTAATATAAGAAAACAAGCACCTACTGAACCCATCTAAAGTGCTTATACATTTATGAAACTCCAGGATAGATAAAACTTTCAGTCTTTAAAAGCTGAATGTGAAAATGATTCTTAAACAGTGAATTTTACCATAAGTGGTTTTATTTCTGTGTTCATCGCTGCGGTATAGCCCGCAGGAGTTTCGATCAGTAATTGCCGGGCATCAGTTATCTTGCTGGTGACTAATGATCTGTCAGGGCATGAAGACAAAGTGGGTATGTTGCATATCCCACCTCGGTAATCAGCACAGGCTGACAATGACATTCCAGATTCACCTGCCATAATAGATACAGAAGACATACTATGCTTTAGAGACAGGCAGCCCACTGTGACTGAAACTGAGTACACAAACACAACTCCAAAAAGTGACTTAGAAAAAAATATATTTTTATTTTTATTCTATCTTTCTGTGTAATTTTTCAACCTTTTGTAACAGAGAAACCCTTGAAATAATTTTTAGGTCTTTGGGAAATCCTGCATAAATTAATTAATTGGGGATCAGTGGAAAAGTGCCCCTTACATTGGTGGCCAGTGGGAAGAATGCCCCCTTACAGACAGCTAAAATATCGAAATCTTTGATCTCATTCAGAAGGCTCTGCCAAGCTGCATTGGTCCCAGAAATATGCAGACACATTTAAATAGCAACCACTCAAGTAATCCTAGGGTTCCACTGAACCCAGGTTATGAATGACTGCTTTGAAGGATTCCTATGGTTCAACAGAGCCCTGGTTGAGAATGACTGATATAGACTTTGCAATACATGTTTTTAAAGCTATAGCATTTATTCTCTGTCTAAACAACGTAAGAACCCTACCAACCCTCATGGGTAAAAAACGCAGAGCTCAATTCTGAATTCCTTCTTATGGTCCCTAGTTTCTTCCTCTTATGCCGCGTACACACGAGCATTTTTCGGTTTTGTAAAAAACAAAGTTTTTCAGGCTCTAGAAAAAACAAAGCACTATAAAGGGGAAGTTCCATTCAGATGACGCCACCCTTGGGGCTGCTTTAGCTGATTTGGTGTTAGTAAAAGATGATTCACGCTTTTCTGTCTGTTACAGCGTGATGAATGTGCTTACTCCAATACTGTACTCCAATACTATACGGTAGTTTTACCAGAACGAGCGCTCCCGTCTCATAACTTGCTTCTGAGCATGCGCAGGTTTTCCACGTCGTTAAAGCCCACACACGATCATTTTTTACAACCTGAAAACCGACAACGCTTAAAACGTTGTGAAAAAAATAGAGCATGTTCGAAAAAAAATTTGGCCGTTTTTCAGAACCCGAAAAATGCTCTGAAGCCCACACGATCGTTTTAAATTACCTTTTTAAAAAAAAAATGTTTTTTACAACCCGAAAAATGATCGTGTGTACTCGGCAATAGAGTGCTTCTGCCCAACCTGAGGGTGTATTTTTTGTTTTTTTACTTTTTTTAATTCTTTGATTTTCAGTAACTTTATAGGTCTGGTCTTGTGAAGTACATAGTCTTCTCCAGCAGTGGGTGGTCAATACTGCTTTCTGCACCATGTGAATGAAGGATGTTGTGATGTTCATTCCGCCCTGCATTTACAATATGTCCTCAGCCTTCCAGGTTAAAGAGGAACTTTACCCACTTTCCTGTTTTTTTCATTACCAACTTTTAAATGGTTATCCTTAATAAAACAAATCATGCACTCAGCAAATCCAGTGTTGTCCTGTTGTAATCTGACTATAAAAAGGTTGCTAGTAAACAGGCCTTTTTAGGTACTGATATATATGCTAATGTCCAGTGTAAAATTACAATTGCATGATAAAATCACATAGAACAATAAATAATTCCATAAGGAAATGGTTGAAGACAATTCAGCCATACACATAGAATTATATCTTTCCAGGTTTAATTTATGCAACATAACCTCATTCATGAGTATATTGACAGAATATTTTTTTACAAAGACCCAAAGATTTCTAGGATGTGTAACGTGAGTATACCAAGAGCCTAATCTGTAAAAATATATTTAGAAAAACATATGCAACTCTGTTACAGGAGGAGGCAAAAAGTAATATTGGGAAATATGGAGAATGAGAGCTAAGGTCCGCTTTAAATAGTTCCGTGACATTCACCCTGGAAGACTGAGGGCATCTAGTGGGAGAAAGCTATTACTGGAAAGGATGGAAAGGATGTGAGTATTGTATCCAGAGTTTTATTTAATTATTTTCTACGCCTCCAGAGGGAACTTTCCAAAAGAACATTAAGCCCAGAGCTGGGCTCATCCTTCTTTTTTGGTATTGAAAACACAGAGTATTGCTATCCAGACGGAAGCCTAATTCATCTGTTTCTGCTGTTTTGCTACTGTTGAACCCTGACCTACCAATTGGGGTACTAAAACCTTTCTAAGAAAATATTAGGCTGTATATTCTATGCAACATCCCTAAGCGCTTGTCTTTCCAAGTCTCTAAATAGCTCACCTCCATCATTTTCAATCACTGTGTTTCTGTTTTATTGAAGACATTTCTTACCCCACCTCACAATTTGAGAAGCACTGATTAAGAGAAAAAGGAAAGCTGGACATCTTTGAATCAAAGCGCATAACACTTCAAATTATGCTTTGAAAACTATCAGCAAAATCCTGCTTATTACTGCCTATTTTCTCTCCCACTGTACGAAGTGACAGCAATCCAGTGCAGCAACATGGCTATTGTCGAGATAATAAGCATTCATCAAAGAGTGAGACTAGGAGATGGTAAGCTAAATAGAGGAGCAAAAAGAGTGGTTAGAACTGCTGCATTAGAGATGTGAACAAGAGTAGGAAACAAAAATGATACGATAATATATATTCAGCTCTACCAACTAGAAGGAAGAAGACTGAAAAAAAGGAAGAAGTCCATAGGGAAAATGAAAATTAAGCAGTAAGAAAATGAGAGGATAGAAATAAGGAGAGGAGAAGGGGAAGAGAAAGCAAAAGAGTGAAGGACAAAGGGAAAAGAGGAGGATAGAAGGAAGGGCTGAGAAGGAAGAGCAGTAAATGGGAGGAAGGGGAGAGAGAAGACTGGAGGGCAGGAATGGAGTGATGAATGGAAGGTAAGGAAAGAAGGAAGGATGGAGGAAGGAAGGGAAAGAGATAAGGATGCGATGAAGATAGAGAATCATGGAAGAGAAGATAGAAGAATCATGGAAATGAAAGAAAGAAGAATGAAGGGAAAGGAATAGAGAAAGATATAGGGAAAGTCAGAGAACAGAAGGTAAGAGAGAAGGATGAAGGGGAAGGAAGGCAAGACAAGAGAGAGGAATGGTGGAAGGAAAGAGAGAATGTGTGGGGGGTAGGGGGGGGGGGTGAAGGGCAGAAGGGCGAGAGAATGGAATGGAGGGAAGGTAAAAAAAAAAGAAAAGAAAGAGGGATGGAGGGAGGGAAGGGGAAAGAAGAAAGTTGAATGGTAGAACAGGAAGAGAGAACGATGAAGGGAATGTAATTGGAAAGAATAAAGGGCAGAGACGTTAAGGAAAGAAAGAAGAATGAAAGGTGAGGGAAGACAGAAAAATGGACACACATAAAGTAATAATATAGCTATTATATTAAAGGTCAGTTAATTTTACAGGAAAACTGACATCTTCTTGGAGATGTAAAATTAAAATAAAGACAGCCATTTGCCCTGAATCCACCTTTATTTTCAGTTAATGGGGTAATTGATATGTTCAGTACAGTTAAAACCGTAGACGTGTTGAGTGTAGCGGCACAGTAAGGTGACATTTTACAACCAGTATCGTCTTTTGCTAGTCATATTTAACTGGCCAATCTTGACATTTAAAGAAAGACAAAGCAACATGGTTCATAGCCCCCAGCCACCCAGGATATCAAAATATGTTTTCCAGTTTAATGGTCCCTTAAATGTTTGCTGGAATAACATGAAATCTGTAATGAAAACTCTCACGCAGCACTCAATGACAGCCATGCAATGTCCACAGATATGTATTCTTCACTAAAATCTATTTCCAGTCGATATTATTCAGGATTATGACCAACAGCAAGCTGAAAACATCTTCTATTTAGAGGATTCGGAGCACAGATAAAAATACTGAGGATATTAGTCTAGTTCAGGAAGTAATAAAAAATGTAAGCTATACAAGCAGTGGAAAGGTAAGTACCAGTCCAAGACTAACAGTGAGCCTGAGTTATAATATAATGAGCAAGGTGCTTTTCTTGTCACATTATTTCTAACTAAAATAAGCACGGAAACGTTTGAGTGATTAAAGCGTTACTAAAGGCAATTAAAAAAAAACTAAAATAATAAACTCTGTGGTAATGGTGGCAGAGTTTCAGCAACGTCTTTGCGTCACTTCCGGTCAGGGCCACAGATAGGATTTTTCCCGACGCCTGTGTCAGTAATATATGTCTGTATATGTTTTTAACAAATGTGAGCATATCTCCACCTTGTTATTCAAATAAAGTATTTTTAAAAACGGTATAACGCTATGGGCACTCTTCTCCCTTCTATATGCTAAATTTGGAGGAACGCCATTTTCACGCAGTGGATTGAACATCTCCCAGAGTGCTACACAGTGGCATAAACTGTTGCTGCGTAACACCCCTCAAGGGGTAGGGAATATTAAGTGAGTGCACCTGGGATAAGAGCACGGATAAGATCACCTACTGTCTATCACCATATCATAAGAAAATGGCATTTCTTTTCACAAGATCATTGAACATTTTTAATGAGCACAAGTCACTCTGTTTCACCTTATTTATCACAGCATTTAAAGTTGTATATATATTTTTAAATTTTTTGGTTTAGTATCACAGCATTTAAAGTGACTAAGTTTTTTTTATATATTTTTATTTGGTTTAGCAATCTTCTAGCATTCCATATTCATTTATTAATTTATTGTATCTGATACCTGCATTCATTTTAAAGGGTTACAGAAATTAAAAAATTTTTAGATACCATTTCAGCACCCCAATATATATAGTTTGCACAGGAATCGCCTTACCATTTAGTGCACTTTACCACATGTGTCTAGCAAACAAGAGTTCAACACACAGGAACATTGATTAATCAGCAACAAGCACAGGTTGTTATAAAAACAGGAGTTTGTATGAAATTTTGTAAAAAAAATAATAATAATAATAATAATAATAAAGAAATTGAAAAAAATTCCATAAGGAAGGTATAATACATTAATATCAAGGCCACCTTTACTATTTTAATATAATGTACTGCACAGCAGCACTGTATTGCACAGCATTACTCAGTAATTTATTGCACAATATTATAATTATAGGCCCAGATTCTCAAAGGGCTTACGACGGCGCAACGCAATGTACGCCGTCGTAAGTCCTAATCTGGGCCGTCGTATCTATGTGACTGATTCTTAGAATCAGTTACGCATAGATATCCATTAGATCCGACAGACGTAAGGCTCTTACGCTGTCGGATCTTGAATGCAATTTTTTTTTTGCCGCTAGGTGTCGCCTCTGTCGTTTTCCCCGTCGAGTATGCAAATTAGCAAAATACAGGAATTCCTTAACGTACGCGTGGTCGACGCAGTGAAGTTACGACGTTTACGTTAGATTTGTGACGCGTAAAGTTGCCCCTGCTATATGAGGGGCAACCAATGTTAAGTATGGCCGTCGTTCCCGTGTCGAAATTAAAAAAATTACGTTGTTTGCGTAAGTCGTCCGTGAATGGGGTTGGACGCCTTTTACGTTCACGTCAAAACCAATGACGTCCTTGCTACGTCATTTAGCGCAATGCACGTTGGGAAATTTTAGGGACGGTGCATGCGCATTACGTTCGGCGCGGGAATGCGCTTAATTTAAATGCTATACGCCCCCTACTCGCCTAATTTGAATTAGGCGGGCTTGCGCCAAGTGATTTACGCTATGCCGCCGCAACTTTACAGGGAAGTGCTTTGTGAATAAAGCACTTGCCTGTAAAACTTGCGGCGGCATAACGTAAATGACATACGTTACGCCGCCGCAGTTTTACGCCCATCTACGAGAATCTGGGCCATAATTTTTATGAGGAGCAGTGTCACACCTACACCTTTTATTTATTCTGTGGTAACGGTACTGGACACAGTGGTCCCCAAACCTCCTCTTCTGGGGTCCCCTGCCAGTACTCTTGGCTCCTCCTTTTCTGTGTCTTCCCCAAGCACTTGCTATGGGGGCAGTTATGTGAGCTTGTTTCCAAGCCGGGCTCTGTGTGTCCATAAACTTTGATTGACGAAGGAAAAAACCTTTGGACTTTAGAACAACTCACGACTATATACGTCCTGTTTTTAAAGATGGATATCTCGGTAACGGCAGCAGCTGCTGCCCCAACCGAGATATCCATCTTTTCCTTGAGCGGTCCTGTAAACGATAACGGTGGTCCCCCCCTCCCGCCGCTCTTCTGCGCCCTCTGTCGCTTACCGGAGCCGTCGGTAGCGGCGGAGCCGATTGGGTCCTGTCCCCTGCTCGGCTGGGATACGAGTGAGGGCAAGATGGCCCCCACCCGTCTCCATAGCATAGCAGGGTGGAAGTGACGTCAAAACGTCACTTCTGCACATGCTTCTTAAAGCAATATTTTCTTGTTGTCATTTTTTCAAATGACAATTACTTTTTTTTTTTTGCATTTAAGTCTAAATATGAGATCTGAGGTCTTTTTGACTGCAGATCTCATATATAAGAGGACCTGTCATGCTTTTTTCTATTAAAAGGGGATGTTTACATTCCTTGTAATAGGAATAAAACTGATACATTTTTTTTTCAGTGTAAAAATTAATAAAATAAATACAAATAAATAAAAGTGCCCCGACTTGCTCGCACACAGAAGCGAACGCATATAAAAACGGTGTTCAAACCACACAAGTGAGGTATCATCGCGATTGTTAGAGCGAGAGCAATAATTCTAGCCCTAGACCTCCTCTGTAGCTCAAAAGATGCAACCTATAGAATTTTTTAAACGTTGCCTATGGAGATTTTTAAGGGTAAAAGTTTGACGCCATTCCACGAGCGGGCGCAATTTTGAATCGTGACATGTTGGGTATCATTTTACTAAGCGTAACATTATCTTTCATAATATATAAAAAAATTGGGCTAACTTTACTGATGTCTTATTTTTTTATTCAAAAAAAGTGATTTTTTTTTCAAAAAAAGTGCGCTTGTAAGACCGCTGCGCAAATATGGTGTGACAAAAAGTATTGCAATGACCGCCATTTTATTCTCTAGGGTTTTAGAAAAAAATATATATAATGTTTGGGGTTTTAAGTAATTTTCTAGCAAAAAAACTGTTTTAGTCTTGTAAACGCCAAATCTGAAAAACAGCCAAGGTCCTTAAGTGGTTAAGGTGCTTTTGTTGTTTTTTTAGGGTACAGCCCTGAAGACCCTAAATCTATTTTTGATTTTGTTTGGCTTCATGCTTCCGTGTAAACATTTCTGTAAGCAGCAATTCATGGCAAAGCAATAATTCTAAGTCGCTACCTTGTAACTAGCAGCAGCATTTTCAACCTACCACACATGCTCCTTCAGTTGGCCAATCGGCTGAATATCAGGTATATGCATGCTTCCTATAGACCTAGAAGGCAGCCTATTGGCCATCTTATGGAGTATACAGATTGACAGCACTACTGTTCTTTACAAGGCAGTGGCTTAGCATTGTCATCTTGCAACAGTAAGTGCTGTTTTCTGAAAAATTTCCAGAAAAGAGATTTTGAAACTGATTAAAAAAAAAATATTTGTGCAAAAAAAACCTGTATAAAGTGAAGCATGATGCCATACATTTTGAAGCATTGATTTGGGGAATAAATTAACGGTAATGGTTCATATGGATAGCAAAATTTAATTTGAACTATCCTAAACCTGTTCTTGTGTCAAAACTGCCCCTCAATTGTCTTATTATTTTATATTTTTCAAAATAATGCGATATATTGCAGCTTACCACCTTATCTTTCCAGGATCACCACAGATGGCCAAGAAGGGTCTAACATGCTTTATCTTTGCCGCAGCCAGGGCTATTATACCCAGACATTGGAATGCTAAAGTCATTCCCAGTATTAATGAAATGGGTGTCTGAACTAAATTATATTATGCGTATAGAGCAATTGACAGCGAGCCTACAGGAGTAATGCCCCAAATTCATAGCTAAATGGGATACTTGGAAAGATTTAAGTACCTCAGATATTTTGAGACTGTACCTGTGACCTAGCTTCTCACCACATATGAATATAGGGATCAGTGAAGCCCCCCCCCCTTTATATGTATTATTTCTATTTAATTTATTTTTTTCTCTTTTCTTTTTCATTTTTGCAATTTTTTTAATGGATGATGGCATTGGGATTCAAAGGTCTATGCGCGAATATAAAATCGAATGACAAACAGGCTCAAGTTGAGTTTTTGGCCTCGTACACACGACAGAGTTTCTCGGCAGAATTCACCGAGAAACTCGGTCAAACCCGGATTCTGCCAAGAAACTCTGTCGTCTGTACACTTTTGGCCCGATGGAGCCGCCGAGGAACTCGTCGAGAAAATAGAGAACATGTTCTCTATTTTCTCGTTGTTCTATGGGAGAAGGCGGCCCGCCGAGCTCCTCGGCGGCTTCATCCCTGAACTCGACGAGGAACTCGACGTGTTTGGCACGTCGAGTTCCTCGGCCGTGTGTACGGGGCCTTTGTGTTTGCTGATGAAGCCAAATGAGAATTCTTGCTGTTAGATTTTTATATGTGACTACGTTTTTAAAAAAAATACTAAGACAAAAAAAAAAAAAAAAGAATGGTTCAATAAAGCGTTGGAAACTAAAAAAATAATAAAAAAGAACAAAAGACCTTTGCTTCTGTGACACTGTGTGAGTTGTCAGTCCCCAAATGTATCAGTCAAAATCAGTGTGGTACTGACTGTGCAGTGGATAGGCAATGTTTGTCGGTAAGAGTAACTTAGTTAACAGGGAAAAAGGGGTGACAGGGGTATCCCTTGCTGGTGCTGGACTTTAATGGAATGACATGAGACAAAAACTATTTTGATAAAAAAATATATAATTTTATTATTAGCAATTAAAATCCAAAGGGGGATATGAGAAAAAACACGATAATATAAAAACATCAAAGGGTTGTACTATGGTGCAAAACAATAAACCTTCTAATGTACTAATATCATATAAGCTTGAGGTGTAGAGGTAGCTCAATTAACTTAGTTAAAGGAAATGTATAATTTATAGACAAAATACCAAATTATATTTAATTTTTTAGTAAGCTAAATGTCTAAATATTGCATTGGGATATTTAATACCTAGAGGGAGCTCTAGGTTTATATTCACATACAGTATCCGTTAACAGGGCTCAGTAGTTCAAGCTCCAATTTACAGCCATACTTGTATGAGTCAAAGCAGCAACCCCTACCTCCATGCTCTGTTCAGAGGAGGGCATGGAGCTTCACTTGGAGCAAGCGAGAGTATAAAGACAAACAGCTTCTGCAGTGCTCTCTAAAAGCACAATATTCTATGTCAGTTATGTGTTAGATCTGTGATGCAAAAATACACAAACTTATAAACCTTTACACCTAAAAAGAAGCTTTACATTAAAATGGATCAAAAAACATTATAGTTTATCATTAAAATAAAAGCTGTCATAAGATAAATACAAAGGCTGCCACTGCTGACTATTGATCTGGACTTGACTTCACTTGCTGCTTCCTTGTTCCAGGTCAGTAACTCACATATAGCATTTTCAGAAAAGAATCAGCCTTGGTAGCCCACCTATATTCTTTATGGCAGGACTGCTTTATAAAGACACTGTCACTTTAGCCGATCAGGGCTAAGAGACAATGTCTGTGTAATCTGCCGACTCTCAACCCAATATTACCTCCATAGTGATCCAAAGGTAAGCCATTACCAAAACACCTGATGAAGGAGCTTAGAGGGAGCAATGGTGTCACCACCTTAGTCATGTGACAATGTTTGGGTCCATCAATTGGCAGCTAGGCCCCAAATACCTGCTCTCTTATTCTAACAAAACTGACTATTTTTCTCAGACTGCAATGAACAAAGAGTGGCCGTGGTTCACTTGAGACCTAACAGTGTGGGAGTCATTTTGCCCTGGGTGAACAATGTGACTTCTCCATCATTACCATTAGGGTTGTCCAGATACCGATACCAGTATCGGTATCGGGACCGATACCGAGTATTTGCGGGAGTACTCGTACTCGCGCAAATACCCCCGATACCTAAATAGAATACTTTTCCCCCCCTTTCCCCCCCCCGCCGCTGCCGCCGCATCGCGCCGCCGCATCGAGGGACATGGCTAGAGGGACATTGCTGCATATGTGAGGGACATGGCTGCATATGTGAGGGACATGGCTAGAGGGACATGGCTGCATATGTGAGGGACATGGCTAGAGGGACATGGCTGCATATGTGAGGGACATGGCTAGAGGGACATGGCTGCATATGTGAGGGACATGGCTAGAGGGACATGGCTGCATATGTGAGGGACATGGCTAGAGGGACATGGCTGCATATGTGGGGGACATGGCTGCATTTGGGGACACATTTAAAAAAAGTATCGGTATTCAGTATCGGCGACTACTTGAAAAAAAGTATCGGTACTTGTACTCGGTCCTAAAAAAGTGGTATCGGGACAACCCTAATTACCATTATACTCCCCTACCAACATACAGATCTTTAAGTAGAATCCCAAATAAAACTTAAAAAGGGGGAACCAGAATTATACCATCCTGACACGGCCAATAAAAATGGCCAACGTTTCCAAACCCTAAAGAAGACCAGAACAAAATATGTCAAATCCAACAAGAGAGCTTGTAAACATGGCATTACTGAAGGGAAGGTATAGTTCCGGCATCATCAACTGGTCTAGGTGACCTGAGTGACAGGTAACTTCACATGCATTTTTTTATCTTACCTTTCTTTCAGCGTTATAATCATCAACTGTTACAATTACCGCTGCCTGTCTAAGAGTCTCAATGACAGAAGAGGAGGTGATGGGAGACTTCTTTAATGGGGACACATAAAATAGCAATAAAACACGTCGTTTTTTATTTATTTTTTTGCAGCAAAGTGTAGCGTGGTTTTATGCTCTGATTATAATAACGTTTTGTCTGGTGATCTAAATATCACATGATATTACCATGCCAAATTATTTAATGTAGTCTAGTGTGATTTAATAAAAATACAGACAGTATAAAAG
Organism: Rana temporaria; assembly: GCF_905171775.1. NCBI lineage: Eukaryota > Metazoa > Chordata > Amphibia > Anura > Ranidae > Rana > Rana temporaria. The sequence goes on from NC_053489.1 coordinate 65,128,625, forward strand.
GACTGCCATTCTTAATAAGACCAGGCGCGTCTGGATGTACATGCTGTTTAGAACATGGTGCTTACATCATGTCTGTCAATGTAATGGTACTACTGCACTAATTAAATAATATATAAAGTTCAATTCAATTAGAGAAAAGGTTTCCATGTGTTATGTCTATGACTCCTTAGTATCCAGATATGGATGATGATGCTAGACTAACTTCAGTAGATTACAAAGCCAACTGTGAGCAGGCAGGCTACTAATATTGTTGAAGACACATGCTATGTCTTCTCTGCACTAAAACAAACGTACCTGCCTGTTCACATTCTTCTTTAGAATGTACACTGGGCTGAGCTTTACTTAGATGTAACAACTCTTGTGCTTGGGCAGGACTTAGTCAACCTGTGCCTGCCAATCAAAACAGTCAAAGAATCAGCACCTACAAGAGAAGATATTGGCACCAGCGAGGAAGATTTGCTAAACTGGAGCTGGGTATTTGCGGACTTTAGCTCCACTTTAAAGCGATGGTTAAGTGTCACAAAAAGAAAGAGAGAAATGTTTCCCCTGTCCTAATGAGCTAGTATGCAGGTATCGTTTTGTCAGGACCTGGGACCTCTACTGTGTCCAGTGTTGACTCTTCGCACTGAGCTATGTGGGATGCTGGACAGCTCCCTGCCTGATCTATTGGACAATCCTATCTGATCCATTGGACAACCCTGCCTTGTGTCTTGATTGCTGTTGAACCTTGAGCCCCTTGCTGCTCCCATGAACTTCCTATATAAGCCTTGTCTCAGCACTTCCTCTTTGCTAAGTTATTGTGCCTTCTCAGCCAGTGCCTTGCTCTTGACTTACCTGCTGCTGTCTATATTTTGCTACCACTCGTGATTGACCCATGGCTTGTTCCTTGACTACTCTACTGCCTAATCAAAACCTGCAACTACTCTGGTGGGGCAAACCTAAGGACCGCCACCTGGTACTACCACGCAGCTAAATCTATCTCCACCATCAGGAGCTCTGGTGAACACCAGCTAGTACTTAGACCTTGTACACACGACCGAACATGTCCGCTGAAACTGGTCATTCGGACCAGTTTCCGCGGACATGTCCGACCGTGTGTAGGGCCTACCGGACAGTTTCCCGGCCTAGCGGACAGGTTTTCAGCGGACATAAGTTTCTTAGCATGCTAAGAAACTTGTCCGCTGGAAGCCTGTCCGTCGGACATGTGCGATGGTTAGTACGACTCATCGGACATGTCCGCTGGCCCGAAATCCCACGCATGCGTCGAATTGATTCGACGCATGCGTGGAAGCATTGACCTTCCGTGTCAGAGAACGTCGGTGTCGTCTACGTCACCGCGTTCTCTGTCCGCGGGGATTTTGGTCTGATGGTGTGTACACACATCAGACCAAAACCTCCCAGCAGACATGTCCGATGAAAACGGTCCGCGGACCGTTTTCATCGGACATGTCTGCTCGTCTGTACAAGGCCTTAGACTCCGCACCTCAGATGAGCCTGTGTCATCTGCCAGAGTGACTGCCTGTATACCTATCCTGCTGGTCGGTGGTAGTCCTGCAACTGCTATAGCAACTGATCTTCAAGCCCGACACCTGATCAGGACAGGTTTATGCTTCACATTGCCTACTCCATGTTGCCACTTCCATCAGCATTCATGGGATGATAAATTATAAAAACCCGTTAAAGCGGTAGTAAACTCTTGGGAAAAAATAGAAGCCCTCCAGTGGCCCGCTGTCAATGCTGCAGAAGCTTTCATCTTCACCTGGTCTTTCTTCAGGGTTTTTGGGCTGTGTCCACTTGAATGGCTAAGCCGTGATGATATCACTCCAGTCTCGGCCACGGCACACAGCTCTGAAGGAATAATATTGGTACGCATTCTTTCAGAGCGCATGTGCCAGTGGTGTCACAGGCTGCTGCTTGCTAGAATATCTCTTAAACGGTGCACGTTTAGGATATACTTCAGTTTACCTACAGGTAAGATTTATTATAAATTTACCTGTAGCTAGAAATCTAAATGCGGAGTACTACCGTGAGCTTGACCAACCACCACAATTTGGTTGATTACTAGGTTGAAACTAGACAAAAAATTAATAGGTTCCATACAGTTTATTGAAATATGAAATTGAGATTGACAGCAAGTGGAAAATCGTTGTCGTATGGGATCAGATTTTTCTGTCATGTTAAATTGGAGCAATTTTGAATTTGAGTCACTTTTTTAGGACTTCTATAGCTTTGCGATTTCCACAAACAAAATCATCAAAAGTTTAATCATTTTATCAATTTGCTAAATTTTTGGACAGTTTTAGGCCCTTGTGTATTCTCCACTTTGACATTACACTGTTATATACTCCAGCAAGCCAACACCGTGCTTTTATACCCAAGGCCTCTCTTACGTGACTCTCAGGCCAGGTCCCTGAAACGTCCCATACCTCATTCAGACCCAATAGTATGCTACCGACTGCTAGGGAAGGATCCAAGCACCCTGGTTTCTTCACAACCAGGAGCAGCCATCATCTCCGCCAGTCACCCTGCTTTTTTATCAGGCTGGCTGCTATCTTTATTTGACAATGGTTCTTGATTCTCTGGCAGCAGGCACGCCTCCCATAAGGGTTAACTACTGTGCATGGGACACTTGTACCTGTATCTTTAAAGTGGTATTAAACTCTGTACTACCACTTGTACCTACAGGCAAGCCTATAATAAAGCTTACCTGTAGGTACTGTGAATACCTCCTAAACTTGCACAGTTTAGGAGATGTTCAGAGTGCATGCAGCCAATGACATCACCAGAGCATGCGCTCTGAAGGTCCGGCTTACAGTGCTGGACCTTCAGAGCCCGTGCCAAAAACTATGACTACCGTGCGCATGCACAGAAGTGACGTCATCGCGCCCCGGCCACTCATGTAGCCAGAGGCCGCAAACCTGGGAGGAAGACCGGGGGAAGGTGTCAGCCATCTTAGCGGTGACTTTGCGGTGCTGGAGGGCTTCGTTCTCAGGTAAGTCTATTATAATGTGCTAGTTTGCAATGCATACTAGCACATTAGGACCAAGCCTTGCAGGGAATTATTTTTTTTTAATTATCTGCGGGATTGCATGCATCCCTTTGTATCTCCAGACCAAGCAGTAGTTCGCCAATAAATAAAAATGTACTTAAGAAAATCTTCTTTACATCCATAACAGCAATACGGTCTGTTCAACACATAACTAGTCCTAACACTGCTGCATCATACTTGTATTATCCTCGGTGCCCCTATTCCCGATTCTGGCATCATACCTCAAAATATTATGTACAAAGACAAAGGATCCATAATCTGTGTTCCAGGAACCCCAACCAGGAAAAAGTGGAGGGACCCCCTAAATGGGGCTTTAAAAGGCAACAGAGGTATACAGTAATCACAGTAATCCAAAAAATAGATAATTTAATATTCAAAAATGGAAATTGTACACATATATCACATAGAATTATTTAAAAACAATACATGGTTAGGTGTCATTGAAAAGCAAGGTCCATGAAGACATACACGGCCCTACGCGTTTCGGATTACCCTTCATCAGGGACAGGATAAAAAAAAAGGGACAGGATAAATATAAATGTAATGAAATACCTAACCATATGTAGAAAAATATGTCAAAAAATAATAATTAAATGACTGCATACCTGAGGTTAGCAGAAATGTGTCATATTAAATTTGGCCAGAGGTGTCAGTAGAGAGCTAGCAGAGCTCCAATCTGTGAATACAATGGATGGCAATAGAAACAGGCATTAGATAAGGAAGGAGGGAACCAATGCAAAAGGCGATAAATAAAAGGATCCAGAGTAAGGGAGTACTTACAAGAGACAAGCGCTCAGTGTGGCCACCAGACATGTCACTAGTACCTCTGCCGTCCAGCAATGTCTGACATTGTTTGGACGGCTAGAGGTTTATATAGGGAAGTAAGAGGGCGGGCCTAGGTACGGCGGGCGTGGTCGGAGAGACCAGGCGAGCCGTAATAGGCCGGTAGTGTGGAAGTGGGCAGTAGTAAACAGACAGCATGGGGAAAAGACTGAGAAGGCCTGTCAGGTGACAGTCAGTCACCTGACACGGAAAGGAGAGTGGGACAGGAAGTAAATGGGAATAGGCTGATGTAAAGGGAAGGGGCGGTGCGGAGACAAAGACTGCTGAGAAGGTGTCAGCAGTGAAGGTTAAACTGGGAAATGATTATTGGTTGTAAAAAACTGCAAAAAAAGCTGCTGGGAAGGACACCAGACATAAAATATATAATAGGAAAATGATAAGGCCATTTAAATAAGGAGGAGACATTGTTCAATGTATACCAGGCCAAGGACACAAACGAGGTAAAGGTATTAAAGTAGTAAGTATATGGACAAAGGGCCAAAAAGAGATCCAGGGTGTCAGGATCAGCAGCTAAGGTGACCAGACACGTAGCTACACAGAGGAACTGAGACCAAACAAAGGATATATGTATTAAGTGATATTTATTTACAGTGAACATACACCAATAAACATACACAACAACCAGTGAAAACATAAACCACTCCAGCAAACAAGAACAACTAATAACCTAACAGCTATCTATATACAATATCTACAACATAAGGGAAAAGGCAACAGGGATGCAAGGAAAGGGACACGGCTGGGGACAAGAGCATAAAACAAGGCAAGAAGGGTGCAGGATGAATCAGGACAAGGGCAGGTTATCAGGCACAAGCTGGTAGCAGACAGACAGGAAGGGACCAGAATCGTAACGCACTGGGGGAAGGGAGGAGCAGCCTTAAATATCCACCTGGCAGCTGGAGCCAGGTGTGGCTGATCAGAACCTGCTGGCTTCTGGGAGACACCTGCTGGTGGACACTGGAACTGCAGCAAACAGCCCAGAGCAGGATAGTGCCACCAGCAGGTGAACTTAATCCTAACAGATTGCCCCCCTTAAGGAGCGGCCTCTGGACGCTCCATAGGACCCCACCACCAGGATCTGCAAACTGACTGAGCACTCCAATGTCCATGTCTGAAGGCCTGGTGAGAACCCCGCCGCCGGGGTCCCAAAACTGTCTGGGTTCTCTGCTGGTCAGATCCCTAATGAGGCACAACACCAAAGGTACATTCTTAAAAGCAGCCTGTGTCCCAATGCCGGGACACCAAAGGACACCCGACCGCCCAATGCCAGAGTCCCTGGTCTGTGCAGGTACCCCGATGCCAGGGAATTCTCTTCCTCTGTTACGAGAGGCCGCTCTGCACTGTACCTCGGGTCTACCCAGCGCATAGGTTACCCCACTCGGGTCCCCAAATGCACCAGGGATCGCAGAGATTACCCCTGGGTCAGAACAAAGCTCAAATGGAACACTGTCCTTTCCAATGGGACCTCTACTACCGGGGCTGTAACAGTAGATTTTGGCTCTCAAGTTTAAAGGGGAGATCTGGACCACCTGGCCTTGGCACAACAGGATCCTCTGGCTGCAAAAAGAACTTGGGATGAGCAAATGTAGGGATCTTGACCCACCCAGACAACCCCTTTAGGCCACATAACACTGGATCTTTAGAAGCTTCAGACACATCATTAGGTTGATGTTTAACCCAATCAGTGACCAGTTTGACAGCAAGTAGAAATTTGACATAGTCCGGAGGGGTGGCAGCCCCGCAATCGGCATAGTCCAGAGGGGTGGCAGCCCCGCAATCGGCATAGTCCAGAGGGGTGGCAGCCCCGCAATCGGCATAGTCCAGAGGGGTGGCAGCCCCGCAATCGGCATAGTCCAGAGGGGTGGCAGCCCCGCAATCGGCATAGTCCAGAGGGGTGGCAGCCCCGCAATCGGCATAGTCCAGAGGGGTGGCAGCCCCGCAATCGGCATAGTCCAGAGGGGTGGCAGCCCCGCAATCGGCATAGTCCAGAGGGGTGGCAGCCCCGCAATCGGCATAGTCCAGAGGGGCGGCAGCCCCGCAATCAGCATAGTCCAGAGGGGCGGCAGCCCCGCAATCAGCATATTCCAGAGGGGCGGCAGCCCCGCAATCAGCATAGTCCAGAGGGGCGGCAGCCCCGCAATCAGCATAGTCCAGAGGGGCGGCAGCCCCGCAATCAGCATAGTCCAGCTGGTCAGCGGCAGCCCGGGAACCCGCTGTGGCAAGCTTGGCAACAGATGGCAGATCCCCCGCCGCAGGCTTTGCAACAGACGGCAGCATGAAGGAGGCATGGATCGCATCATCAGGCGGCAGCATGGAGGAGGCATGGATCGCATCATCAGGCGGCAGCATGGAGGAGGCATGGATCGCATCACCAGGCGGCAGCATGGAGGAGGCATGGATCGCATCATCAGGCGGCAGCATGGAGGAGGCATGGATCGCATCATCAGGCGGCAACATGGAGGAGGCATGGATCGCATCAGCAGGGGGCAACGTGGAGGAGGCATGGATCGCATCAGCAGGTGGCAACGTGGAGGACTGGATCGCATCAGCAGGTGGCAACGTGGAGGACTGGATCGCATCAGCACTCTGCATGGAGGAGGTCTGGATCGCATCAGCACTCTGCATGGAGGAGGTCTGGATCGCATCAGCACTCTGCATGGAGGAGGTCTGGATCGCATCAGCAGTCTGCATGGAGGAGGTCTGGATCGCATCAGCACTCTGCATGGAGGAGGTCTGGATCGCATCAGCACTCTGCATGGAGGAGGTCTGGATCGCATCAGCACTCTGCATGGAGGAGGTCTGGATCGCATCAGCACTCTGCATGGAGGAGGTCTGGATCGCATCAGCACTCTGCATGGAGGAGGTCTGGATCGCATCAGCACTCTGCATGGAGGAGGTCTGGATCGCATCAGCACTCTGCATGGAGGAGGTCTGGATCGCATCAGCACTCTGCATGGAGGAGGCCTGGATCGCATCAGCACTCTGCATGGAGGAGGTCTGGATCGCATCAGCACTCTGCATGGAGGAGGTCTGGATCGCATCAGCAGTCTGCATGGAGGAGGTCTGGATCGCATCAGCAGTCTGCATGGAGGAGGTCTGGATCGTATCAGGCACCGGATCGGTGGGAACAGGATCAACAGGCAACATGGATAGTGGCACAGATATAAGAGCAGGAGATGAACTTTGTTTCTTTTTCTTAGGCTTAGATATTGCATTACTGCATGGAGTTGCCTTGTGCTGACCAGGCTGTACTGCTGATGGTGGGAAGGTAGTAACAATACTAGGGGGAATAGAGGGAATAGAATCAGAAATACAGGAAGAGGCCTGAGATGTTGCCATGGGGAACGGTACTGCAGGGGTAGCTTTCAATTGATTGCATACAGGGGAAGTGTGCCCTCTGGTGGCAGGGTACTTATGTGACTCATTTAGCACTGGGGATATGATCTCTGACCAAGCTTGTAGCAGAGGTTGAACTAAAGTCAGTCTGTCTCTCCCTTGCTCAATTAAACAATGCACAGAAGCAATACAATCCAACACCACCTGCTGTGAATAGGCTGCATACTGCTGGAGAAACGAACCTGCACAATTTTTCAGCAACCATCCCAAAAATCCAGCCTGGTACAAAGTAAATGGAGGAGTGAAAACATCATGGCCCTGAGAGGTAACCTGAAATAGTAGCTCAGAACAGACCTGAATGAAAGGTTGTACTTGACCAAATGAAAATCTACCCTCCACGGCTAAGGCATGTGCAGTCAGAATGCTTCCAAGCAGCTCCTCCTCAGTTAGATCCTGCCACAATGAATGACACAAATCCTTATCCTCTACTGCAAGCTGCACACGGCAAATAACCTGCACTCTCAACATTGTGAAAGGAAAAGCAAAAATCCAAACCAACTGGCTCTCAGTCCCCAAGTGTAGCAGATCTGGTCGTTAGTGGCGTTACGATTATGTCAGGATCAGCAGCTAAGGTGACCAGACACGTAGCTACACAGAGGAACTGAGACCAAACAAAGGATATATGTATTAAGTGATATTTATTTACAGTGAACATACACCAATAAACATACACAACAACCAGTGAAAACATAAACCACTCCAGCAAACAAGAACAACTAATAACCTAACAGCTATCTATATACAATATCTACAACATAAGGGAAAAGGCAACAGGGATGCAAGGAAAGGGACACGGCTGGGGACAAGAGCATAAAACAAGGCAAGAAGGGTGCAGGATGAATCAGGACAAGGGCAGGTTATCAGGCACAAGCTGGTGACAGACAGGAAGGGACCAGAATCGTAACGCACTGGGGGAAGGGAGGAGCAGCCTTAAATATCGCTGGAGCCAGGTGTGGCTGATCAGAACCTGCTGGCTTCTGGGAGACACCTGCTGGTGGACACTGGAACTGCAGCAAACAGCCCAGAGCAGGATAGTGCCACCAGCAGGTGAACTTAATCCTAACACAGGGACATGCAGGAAAGCCAGGGGTAAAAGGAATGAAACCCCTGCAGTTTACAAATCCCTGTTATGGGCGCAGGTATAGACCCTAGGTCAAACGACACCTGAAAGGTGCGAAGGGACCAGGTCTGGGGAAGCCGTCCCTCAAAAGGGGGACGGCTTACGTGCGCCCAGCTATATATAGTGAAACAAACACCGCACGGACAACAATTCTGAGCCTGTGGGAAGTCCCTAAAAAGGGGAATGCGCAGGGGATACAGGGACATAATAATGATTACATAAATCATCAATGTTTACACAACGATGAAAACAAAGAAGTCAATTGGACAAGAAACATGAAATGCCCCAACCAGGTTCCTGCCGAAGGTATCTCGTAGAATGGAATGTCTTTACATTCTGCATGGATGTGATCTCCTTACACATACACTGGCCATCATCTCCCCTCCCAATGCTGATTGCCTGTATTTATATATTTCCAAATCTGAACCACGTGAGCACTGGAGATCCACATCACTCAACAGAAAAAGAAGACTCAAAAAATAAATAAATAGAAAAAGACATAACAGCAGTTTTTGTAGGGACCTGCCTACTAGACATGTGCACAGAATTTTTTTTTTTGTTCTGTTTCGTATCGTTCCGTAGGTTCGTTCCCGTTCGTTTTTTGTAAGATGCCCGTTTTCCTGTTCGTTCCCGTTCGTTTTTCGTACGACGCAATTTTTTCGTATTCCGATCGTTTCGTATTTTGGTTACCGTTTTATTTTCGTACATGCGGGATGGTTCGTTATTCTGTTTAATTCATGTTCGTTACTTGTTAGACAATAATTTTCGTGAATTTTCGTCATTTTGTACTTTCGGAAATATATTGCGGGATTCGCGGCACTTTCAACACGCGGCTCATCCATATTAACTATTGTTAAGCCCCATACACTTGGTCAGACTTTTTTAACAACAAACATAAAAACGATCGTTTTACCGAACGTTCGTTCGTTTTTAAACTCCATCAGAAAACCATTTTTGGGTTCCAGGTTCAAAAGTCTAGCCAACTGATCTCTCCCTTCAGACGAAAATCCACAGAAAAGTTTATTTGGCTTTACTGTACTACTGTACTACTCAACACAAAAGAGAAGCTGCTTCACTAACTACACTCACTGCCCATTCAAAAAAACGAAAATTACATCTTATAACAAAAGATTTGCATTCTGTATTTTGAAACCAAATTACGAACAGAGAAAAGGAATTCAGAATACAGAATACAAATCTTTTGTTATAAGATGTCATATGAACATACAAACAGAAAAAGGAATCAAACAAAATACAGAATGAAAATCTTTTGTTAGATGTCATATGAACATACAAACAGAAAAAGGAATCAAACAAAATACAGAATGAAAATCTTTTGTTAGATGTCATATGAACATACGACTGAAAATCAAAATACGAACAGAACAAGGATTCAAACAAAATAAAGAATGCAAGTCTTTTGTTATAGATGTCATATTCGTTCTTTTGCCGTTTTGGTTTTGTCGTATTTTCGTCGGATCGTTCGTTCGTATTTGCGGTTGTTCGTTATGCAACTCATTCGTAATCCCGTCGTTTTCGTATTTTGGTGCTTACTTTTTTTCGTATGTACACATTATTCTGCGGGTACGAAAATGAACGTTTTCGTACGAAAATAACATTCGTACGAACGGGAATGCACATATCTACTGCCTACACATGCATTGAAGCAAGGTGCTCAGAATGTGTCTCAACAGTCTCTCAAGCATGGACAGCATTCATTTTCCATGGCTCATGATCAATGACTACAGGAAAAGGCCTAAAACAAGAGACACCCTCACTGGTACCGATGGGAACATTTTTAATGCTTTTAAGAGTATTTTTTCGCAACATTTTTAGAAACCCATAAAACATAAAATAAACTCCTACCCTCCGAGTCCTTCTTCCTCAGCCAGAAGAACTGTAATGGGTATCAATTTGCATATTTATTGGGCATTTACGGGTGTCTGCAAAGATTTATGAATGTTCTGAGAGAGCTTATGAAACACTGCTGAATGCTTAGAAAATGTTATAGGAGTCTGACACGCTTTTCATAGAACTTTCATTTGAATATCTTCAAGTACCCAGGCTTACTGTGAATGCTTAAATCAAATGTAAAACCTTACTGAATGACAATTAAATTTTACCACAAAAAAATGGGAAAACTTATTGACTCGAGTATAAGCCTAGGGTGTCCATCTGCATGCCTCACTGTGCCTCACTTTGCCTCACTTTGCCTCACTGTGTCCATGTGCATGCCTCACTGTGTTCATGCCTCACTGTGTCCATGCCTCACTGTGCCTCACTGTGTCCATGCCTCACTGTGTCCATGCCTCACTGTGTCCATGCCTCACTGTGCCTATGTCTCACTGTGCCCATGCCTCACTGTGTCCATGGTTCACTGTGCCCATGCCTCACTGTGTCCATGACTAGACTGACGTTTAACATGGGAGTCTATGGAAGGGGTGCCCAGCTTTGAAAAATCAGTGCTCCCCAGCCGTAGGTCCCCCAAACTTTGCACACTTATAGATGAGAAATAGGGCTATATGTTTGGGGTCCAAAGGACATATGACTGGCTGGTAACAGGTCCCCAAAGTCACCAGAGAAATAACAGTTTAACATGGGAGTCTATGAAAAGGTGCCCATGTTTGAAAAATCTGTGCTCCCCGGCCATAGGTCCCCTGGACAACAAACTTTGCACACTTGTAGAGGAAGAGTGGAGCTACATGTGTGCCAATTTTGGGGTTCAGGGGACCTATGGCCGGCCAGCACCGGGTCCCCAAAGTCCGGGACATTAGGCACAAAAAAGTGACTTGAGTATAAGCCGAGGGGGGCATTTTCAGCACAAAGTAATGTACTGGAAAACTCGGCTTATACTCGAGTATATACGGTATATAAACTGCTGTTTTCGCCTTTTTCATTCTTTATTTTATATCAGCACTGTTAATCTCTTGCAGGCTCATTGCAGCCACATTATTTCGGCATGCACTACAGCAACTGCAGGGTGTCATTTCTCATTGCAGATTTTCAGATGGTGACAACAGTGAATCAGGCCTGTGCAACAAGCTTTATAGTCTTGTAGTGGGATGAAAGGCCTTATTCCTTGGTCCAATAGTTAGCCTTGGTGTAGTACCATAGGGAACCACTGTATAAGCCCAAATCTTGTGATTCAATCCCCAGTGGATGGTCTATTTCAGGGATAGAACTGCCTGTGTGCCCGGATGCTCTCCTGCTAAAAATATATAATAATAATAGAGCATGGTTGGTTGACAGGAATCCTCCACAGGACCACTTCCCTTCTGCTGCAAGACTTGCAGTGGACTGACATGTAGGCTTGGATAGCCATAAGCAGGCATTATTCCCTGGGGGAATATAGGGACTGCTCCTGGTTGGGAGGTAAGACAATCTCCATGCAATCTCTCATTTGAGAGCGGGACTGGGATACGTTCTGCTTTGCAATAATGGTGCAAGTCTCTCTTCCTCTGAAGAGCTATATACAGTTGTTTTGTTAATGTACTGTCATTGCTTGGAATGACTGTTGTTATGTTTAAGTACGTTGCATAAAGTTATGAATTTACTGTCTCGACCCTTTATTATTCTGTGTAATGGGTATAGCAATAATCCCTGGAAGGGCTGCCAGAAATAGACCAGGTATTCCTTACCTCTTCAGAGGCCAGGCCCAGAGACCAGTTTCAGAGTACACCGACAAACAAATGGGTGTCTTTGTAAGATTTATTGTAGTATTTGAAAGAGGCAGGTAGAGAGATGAAGTTGCAGGATACTTCAAAACACATGCAGGTATTAGAGGACAGATTCTCAAGCAAAGACCTTCATTAGCAGCCTTAAGTATTGCTGGAGGTAAAAGAGACAGCCAGCTAGTTTGAGACTCTGTAAGAACAGTCACAGTTTTTGCAGCAGCCTCTGACATTTAACCCAGAAGCCACAGGCACACCTCGAGTTCCAGGCAAAGGTCCTATTAACAATGTCCAGAGATGGCTTCCAACCAGCTTCCATGCAAGCAGTGGTGGCCCCTCCATAGGGGGCGCATGCCCCCCCCCCAAGGCAGTCACAAAAAATAAAATAAAAATGTGCACTGTGTTTGGGCGCCAGACACAGTGCACCATGAGAAGCGTGACGTCTGTGCAATCCCGTGATTGTAGACGTGATGCCTAATTTGCCCGTTTCAGCCCTCCCTGTGGTGCAATTGAATGCGCTGTATTGCTCCCATTCATGTTAGTGTTAGTTGTTGGTTAGTGTTGTGCCTGTCCCCTGTTGTTTGATTGGCACTGTACCACCCTATGACTAGGGCAGTGCTTTTCCTCTGAGTGATAAACCGGAAGTGACGTCAGTGGAACACACGGCCCGAGCGAGCTCTGCACACTGTGTGTGTCTCTCCGTCACAGGTGCCCCCACTGTGCCCCGGTTATGATAGGATTTAGGAGACGATGAAGAGTGGAAGTGACTCCCCTATCTGCTTCCTGCGCTGGATCTATGAGCGATGCTCCTGCAGCTGCTGCTTCCAGGGGAAAGGTCAGATCCCTTTCCCATTCCACCTGATAGGGTAATCTAGTGATAGGATAATCTAGCAGTAGGATTCATAAACAAATGTGCCTGTTTTAATAATCAACCATGTAAGTTTCTAAATGTTGTACCTTCATAAAATTTAACCATATTGCTATGCTTAGAGGCGCCTCTCTTTTCTTTTATATTCAGTTGTGACACAACGCTACGCTACTTGTATATCAAGACATCGCTTCTATATCAAGTCAAAATGTATTAAAAAATTTAGCTTGTCTTGCAAAAACGCTCTCAAACCAAGTTATTCTCAAACCAAGGTTTTACTGTATGCGCATGAGCCCTACGAAAAAGGCACACAGAGGTCCATACAGCAGTCTGCAATCCCCCATCTATGCCAAAATACTTGGGCAATTCTGAGGGCTCGAATACAATCCTCTGAATAGTGATGTCATCTTCTTACCACTTCTTTTAACCCCTAAATGCCAAGACCAAACCCTTGCAAGCACGTGCATTGCAGGGGATTGGTTTTTGCACGATCCTATTCACTGAATGAGTTGCGTTTAGCAGGCTGTACTGCTCATCCCACACAACAAGTAGTATCATTTTTGCATGTGTATACATGCCTTTGCAGTTTGGAAAAGGGGGGCTTGGGGTGGCAGTAAAAATGTGACTCAACTGCCTGTTTTTACTATAAACTAGGCCTTAAAGGGGTTGTAAAGCTTCGATTTTTTTTTAAAATAACAAACATGTCATACTTACCTCCACTGTGCAGCTCGTTTTGCACAGAGTGGCCTCGAGCCTCATCTTGTGGGGTCCCTCCTGCGGCAGTCTCAGCTCCTCCCCGCTTCTGGTAACCCCCCTGGGAAGCGCTCACCCATGGGGGTTAACTTGCGGGCACGCTCCAGAGTCCTGTATCCGACTACAGGACTCAGCCCTGCCCCCCAGGCCTCGCGTTATTGCAGTTGATTGACAGCAGTGCGAGCCAATGGCTGTGCTGCTATCAATCTATCCAATGAAGAGCCGAGAAGCAAGCGCGTTCTTGACGTGGGACTTTCAATGGCTCAGGTAAGTAAACGGGGCATGGGGGGAGGGGCGTCAAGTAGCGGATGTTTTTTCACCTTAATGCATAGGATGCATTAAGGTGAAAAAACATTAAGGTTTACAACCCTCTTTAACACACAAAGCTCCAGCACTCCAGCACTCCAGCACTCCAGCAAGTACCTCCACACCTATTGATAAAGGGCCATATTCTTAAACAAGTTACGCCGGTGTATCTACTGATACACCGGCGTAATTCGAAATTCCCGCCGGCGTATCATTGTTTTGTATTCACAAAACAATATACGCCGGATTTAGGCTAGGATCCGACTAGTGTAAGACACTTACACTGTTGGATCCTAAATGTAATTACTCCGCCGGCCGCTAGGTGGCGTTTACGTTCAGGTCTCATTTGTTTATGCAAATGAGCCTGATACGCCGATTCACGTACGAAATCACGTCGCGTAACCGTCGCTAATGTCGTTTGCGTAAGCATAAGGTTACCCCTGCTATATGAGGGGTAACCTTACGCCAGTCCCACGTATGCCATGTTAAGTATGGCGTCGGGTCCGCGTCGTCTTTTCCCGTCGGGTACGTCGTTTTCGTAAGTCGTTCTTGAATACGACTTTACGTCAATGACGCACACGTCGGCGTCATTGACGTTTTCCGCCGAGAACTGGAGCATGCGCACTGGGCTATTTTTATACCGGCGCATGTGCAGTTCAAACGGAACGGGGGCGCGCTTAATTTAAATATAAGCCGCCCCCTTTGAAATACGCGGGGATACGCCGGGCCTTTTACACTACGCCTCCGCAAACTACGGAGCAAGTGCTTGAGGAATATGGCACTTGCTCCAGTAAGTTGGGGCGGCGTAGTGTAAATGGCTTACGCTATGGCCGCGGAAAAAGTACAAGAATCTGGCCCATAGTTATTAGTATTGAACAAAGTAATGATTTCATGTGTATCTCCATCACCCTTAAATCAAAAAACTTCCTTCAAAAGTCCCATATTTGTTATGGTTTTATATTTGCTCCAAACAGCTCAGCTTTACTTTCGCTCTTTCCAACAACATAACATTGTAAAAACTATGTTTGGAAAGGCCTGCCTGGAACATCAAAACTTAGAGAGTAATAATTTGGAAAACCCAGCTGGCTCGTAAATGCTTTCATCCACAAGTACCACTCAATCATAGTTACTTCAAGCCTATAATAAGTGGCACACATGCTGTCCACCCACACAGTCACTGAAACTCTAAATACAGTATTTAAACCCAAATATTCTGAAAAGGGGAGAAGATAAGTCAACAGAAAATAACGTATTACAAATTAAAGAAAAAAAACACAAACAGAGGATTTCACGTTAATTAAAGGGGTCCTCCGGCAAAACCCTGTATTTGTACGATAACCCCTATAGTCCCCAACGCGTATGCCTAAGCAGTGTTTTGTAACCCCCTGTAGATCAGTTGATGGACAAGCAAAGGCTGCCTTCCAATCAGCTCAGTTGCGAGCAATTTTGTGGCCTAAGTTGACTTTCAAACATCCCCCAGTTGTCAGTCTGGTAAGGATGAGCAACGCCTGAACTGCAGGGGTCTCCAGCTGCTCTGCAAGCTGGATGGCAGGGCTGCTTTTTCTTCCAAATGAAATACTTTCATTTCAGTAAGTTCTTATACAAATGTGACAATAACTTTGTGCTTTAGAAAATATATTTCCAGGAAAATCAGATTCCTCTATTAGCCTAAAGCAGAACGCCTATAAAAAAAAGATAAAAGAACCTTGCACTTCAGTACTTACTGTTGTTCTGGAGCTGCCTTGAGCAATACTTTTTTCCACCACTAGATGTACTATTAGGTAGATTCAGGTACGGCCGTGCAATCTTAAGACGGCGTAGCCTAGCGTGTTTACACTACGCCGCCTTAAGTAAGAGAGGCAAGTACATGATTCTCAAAGCACTTACCTCCTTACTTAGGGCGGCGTAGTGTAATCGCGGCGGGCGTAAGGGCGCCTAATTCAAATTGGTTGGAGGGGGGTGTGTTGTATGGAAATGAGGCTTGACCTCATGTTTTTTGACGTTCCTTGCTACTGCGCATGCGCCGGGCGCCTACATTTCCCAGTGCACATTGCGGCTAAGTACGCCGTACGGGCCTATTGATTTCGACGTGGACGTAAACGACGTAACTCACGATTTGCGGACGACTTACGCAAAAAACGTAAAAAATTCGAACCTTGCGGCGGGAACGGTGGCCATACTTTAACATTGTTATTCCACTTCATAGGTGGAATAACTTTAGGCCGCCTAAGGCCTTACGGAAACGACGTAATTCGACTGCGGCGGCCGGGCGTACATTTAGATATGTTTAAGCGTATCTCTGTTTGAGCATACGCTTAAACATACGGCGGCGTAGATTCAGAGTTAGGTCGGCTTATCTACTATCTACTTATCTAATAGATATTTGCAAATTGTTTTTGAGTATCCAACGCCCTAACTCCTCTCCCGCTTACAGGTCTTCAAGCAATAAATCTTAAAAAGACATCCCCTATACAGAGTTATGGAGCTGGTGTGAATGGACTGGTGCTTGTGGTGGTGGGCAGCTTCTGTACTTTTTGGGAAGGACCAGCTATAACCAGTGGACTCAGGGGTAGCGCTACATCTACATTTTACTTCCCTTTCTTTTACAGTGCTGGTGCTCAGTACTAGTTACTAAGACACCCAGTGCTATCACCCGGAGCAGCGAGACAGTTCTCAGCCTTGTATATATTTCCATATGGCAGGTTGTAATCCACATCTTCTGTGCCAGGGCTGTGTTGGGGCTGTGTTGGGGCTTCCCCCAAGGCAGACATGTTTACCCCCCAGTATGCTACCTGTGTGTATGCCTACAGACACTCTTCTCACTGGCGCTGATCCTACACTGTTTACAGGATTCTTGTCACAGAATACGCTCAGTTGCTATGCTTGCCTTTGTGGTCAGGACAGGCAGTGGTTGAGCAGGGAGCGGAGTGGAGTCTTGAGAGGAAACTGCTTCCTGAGGGACTTCGTAGGTGGCACAGAGCTAACAGCTGTCCAATCAGACACTTCAACTTCTGGTGACTTCTGGCAGCCATCTTGATGTTGGACCTTATAAAGTAACGTGCCCTCACCATTCTGGCTTGCCTAGAGCATGTGATATGTCAATGGCAGAACCCTGCCTGTTAAGGAGAGTGTATAGTTTCTGTGGAGTAGGGTCAGTACAAGGTCAACGCTTGTGCCTACTGGATTAGTGGGGTGGGACTCTCCTAACAGGAACAGAGTGCCACCCCAGTCTCCTGACTACTGCCACCCCTTCAGCGGAAAGGCCCAACCCAAGCCCGGTAAGACAAAATGAATTGTTTATGTGCTTGAATGCCAAAGACTACAACAACTGTCTCATTGCATTACTGTTTTTCTAAATACAATATACAAGTCAATTTACAAAAATCAAGAACTGCGTGTGTGTGATCTCTCCTAGAATGGGTACCCCAACCCTAGGCTCCGCCTTTATGCAACTTTATGCAGGTTGTTTCATCGTTAATTTAGATTACATATTAACCGAGCAAGGGGAAGGTAGTTAGCTTTAGTTAGATTCCTTCTTCTGAAAAAGCTAGCTGCCTAGCAGTCTTGTTGATCTTCTGACTCCAGTTTCTAAGTACCCTACCTGCAACATACATGCAGAAAAGCCCATGAGAAATCAGAACTGCTTATTTGCATGTTTGTGCTAGTCAGTAACTCGGGAAGTACTGAAATCCCAACTGAACTTTGATTTTAAATCACCAAAATACATTCAAAGTGCATCAAAAGAAAGGGTGTTTAATCTCTAAAGCCGCGTACACATGATCAGTTCGTCTGATGAAAACGGTCTGATGGACCGTTTTCATCAAACGAACCGATCGTGTGTGGGCCCCATGTTTTTTTTTTCCATCGGTGAAAAAACGTAGAACCTGTTTTAAAATTATCTGATGGTTAAAAAAACTTTAGAAAAAAACGATCGTCTGTGGGGAAATCCATTGGTTAAAAATCAACGCATGCTCAGAATCAAGTTGACGCATGCTCGGAAGCATAGAACTTTATTTTTTTAGATGCATGTCATTGTGTTTTACGTCACCACGTTCTGACACAATCGTTTTTTTTTACTGATGGTGTGTAGGCAAGACTGATGAAAGTCAGCTTCATCGGATATCTGATGAAAAAATCCATCAGACCGTTTTCATCGGATGAACCGATCGTGTGTACAGGGCATTAGAGTTCATTTTCTTTAAAAAGTAGATACAGCCTGCGTAAAAAAGCATGTTCCCTGCCAGCAGCTTCAGAGTGGGAACATTGCTCTCTGTGCAGCAACAGAGATCTAACTGCAGAGATCCAACACACCACGTGCTGAGACAGACTAATAGCTCTGCAATCAACAAAGCTCAAATTCCCCACTGATTGGAGGGACCTGGCTCTAACTTAGCAGGGGCCATGTCAGACCTCTTTGTGTTTTTTGTAGCCCCAATAAAGGGGTATTTTTGTCCCAAAAATGTGTTTTGTTTTCTTTTGTGCCACTTGTAGAAATAATAATAATAATAATAATAATAATAATAATAAAAAAAACTTTGAACCCTAAGACAATTGTTTGGTGCTCATTTTGGCTCAACTACGCTTGGATTTCTCAGTTTGGGCGATCCCCACTTCTTGGGGGAGCCTCCCAATTTGTGGAGTGCTGCCAAACTCAAGTGGAAATGGCTTTTTCTACTAGCTGAAGATTTGCACGCAGAAAATACCATAGAAGGGGGCAGATTCACATACAATTGGACAGGCACAGCGTATCAGAGATACGCTACGCCGCCGTATCTTACCTGGCTTAAATTCGAATCCAGGAAGAATTCACGCCGTAAGTTACGGCGGCGTAGTGTATTTCTGGCGGCGTATTTGAAATTGGGCGGGTTGGGGGCGGGTTTCATTTAAATGAATGAAATGCGCATGTGTCGTTCCTAAATTTCCCGCCGTGCATTGCGCTAAATGACGTCGCAACAACGTCATTTTTTTTAACTTAGACGTGACTTACGTCCATCCCTATTCACGGACGACTTACGAAAAAAATAAAATAATCAAATTTTGACGCGGGAACGATGGCCATACTTTAACATAGCAAGTCTACGCCACAAAATAGCAGCTTTAACTATACGCCGGAAAAAGCCGACTACAGACGACGTAAGAGAATGCGTGCGTTCGTTGATCGTCGGAAAAAGCTAATTTGCATACCCGACGCGGAAAACGACGCGAACTCCACCTAGCGGACGCCAAAGTATTGCATCTGCGATCCAAAGGCGTACGAAGCCGTACGCATGTCGGATCTTACCCAGATGCTGTCGTATCTTGGTTTGAGGATTCAAACTAAAGATACGACGCAGGAAATTTGAAAGTACGCTGGCGTATCAGTAGATACGCCGGCGTACTTGCTCTGTGAATCTGCCCCAAGATGCCTATGAATGTCCAAGTGTGTGAAACTTTCATGTTGCTTGCTGTATATCATTTTATAATCTTTGTAAGTAAAACAAAAAAATAACAATATGATGTCTATTATAATTTTAACTAATAAGTAATATTAGTTATAATACTAGTAATAATTTACCGGCTAAAAAAATAAAACATATCTCAGCAATTTCTTAAATTATGCATTTTGTTTCTAAGCAGCTGAATAATATTGTAATAGCAATATACCCTTTTCAATAGTAAAAACATCATTTAACAAAAAGAAAATGCTTGGGGATGTTTCCCAAGAACTCATTCGGAAACAATACATTACAAAAGAAAATGGACTGTTTTTCAAGGAAGATTCAATTTATACCAATTCATTTCTCAGACCACCAAAGTACTGCCTGTACTGTGAAAATTGATTGAGACAATGTCGTGATACAAGTACATTTATCATTTGTGATCTATTGTCCTTTGCCGTCAGAAAAGAGCTATAGAGTGAGCAATGTAAAATTACCTAAAAAAACAGAGGGGCTGCCACTTTTGATTTCTCAACAGCACACCTGAACAAACTTGGGTTTCAGCACTTCAGAAACACATAAATACATGCTATCTTTTCCATGCAGTGCACTGCATTGTAAATATCTGTTTTTAAGATGTGTTGCCAGCTCTTTTAAAATTAACTGGCTATTGCAGAAGATGAGAGATGTTAGGAACTGGTGCACATGGACTGGGCCATCAACAGGGGTACAGGCAGTTTCCCACCATACCAGGCCCCAAATGTGTTGGATTTATGAGTAATCAATGCACTACATCCCTTACTGATATCCCTTCTTTTTAACTAACGTTATTTAAACAAACCTGTAAAATAAGAATATAAAAAAAAAAGTGAAAAAAAAATATGCTTAATAACCTAAGTGGAACATTTTAGCTTAGGACCTGCCCACATTACGCACACACACACTTACTTGCTTTACCAACCATTTGTTACTTTTATTTGAGATTTAACAGTTTCCACAGCAACCTAAAACTTATTATATATTTGCATTCTTTCCTGGGGTCTATCTGTGAATAGAGAATGCTCTGCGCCATCATAGGAAGAAGCCTCTTGCCTTGATCCTTTGTTCTTGCTAGGGAAACACAATTCCGAACATGAAAAGATGGTTGGATTTAACTCCTATGATGCCTCCACTCTACTGGGGCCTCATACAGGACATAAAAGGAAACTGACAGGCATGGGTTTATATTACAGGGACTGTAGCTGAGTCTAATAAATATATACTACTAGATTTTCCATGTATGAGCACAAATGGATAATTAGTGTGTAGGCACACATAAATGACTGCGATAGATTAAATTCCAAGTTATAATTCTTTGGTATACGCGCAGCCGCAAAAATAATGGAATCTGTAGATCTAATATAATGGGGGAACATTTAGTCTGATTGCAAAGATTAAAAGGGCAGTTATACAAACTGCGGGAAAGATACTCCAGTCAAACACGAACATTAGGCTTTAAGGATGACTTCACAGCATCCTGTCCATTGCAGTGCTTCACATCTCACACACAGTACCCCATGTTGCATGTAAATGTGCAATACATTAAAGGAGACTATTCCTTTTAAATGGGCAGCCAGCTCATGGCAATGTATGAAAAAATGAAAGTTGTGTGAATGGCACCACAATGCAACGCACAAAATGCTGTGCATTACTAATGGGCAAATCCACTTTGCACTACAAGTGCACTGCAAGTGCACTTGGAAGTGCAGTTGCTGTAGATCTGAGGGGGACATGCAAGGAAAATAAAAAACAGCATTTTTGCTTGTACATGATTGGATGATAAAATCAGCAGAGCTTCCCCTCATTTCAGATCTTCCCCTCAGATCTAAAGCGACTGCACTTCCAATTGCACTTGCAGTGCACTTGTAGTGCAAAGTGGATTTGCCTTTAGTAAATCAACCCCTAAGTGTTATGGTAATGCATGGCAAAAAAAAAACATGGTCTCCTGATGTTACAAGTGTAACTTCCTCTCACTGGCCACCATGTCCCTACTGTGTTCAGAAGTGATGTAGATGTGATTGGAGAGAGGAACCATTGAGTGAAATAGGAAACCATGAGATCGACACTCCTGGAGGTGTAACTTCAGCAGGGAAGTCTTCTTCAAATGAGTAGTGTTGGTCAGTATGGGTGACAGGGAAGGTAAGTATTTACTTTCTACAGGAAGAACTTTTTTGGCACTTTAAGCTTGTTAAAATAATCTCTGTAATTGCAAGGGTGTAGTGGATAGTAGTGGAGTAGTGGAGCCATTTTCATGCATCATATTACGAGCCATTGGATGACGAAAACAAAATACCGTATTTTCCGGCGTATAAGACGACCCGGCGTATAAGACGACCCCCTAATTTTCCAGGAAAAAATTTGGTTTTGGGATATACTCGCTGTATAAGACTACCCCCTTCTTACTGTCTTTCTGGAAGCTGAGAGGGAGCCAGAACCGCTGACAGAAACAGGCTTTTTCAAATCTCACTGTGCCATTACATTACTCACTGTGCCATTACATTACATGCCCAGACTGTGCCACTGTGCCATTACATGCCCCCACATTGCCATTGTGCCATTACATGCCCCCACATTGCCACTGTGCCATTACATGCCCCCACATTGCCACTGTGCCATTACATGCCCCCACATTGCCACTGTGCCATTACATGCCCCCACATTGCCATTGTGCCATTACATGCCCCCACATTGCCACTGTTGCATTACATGCCCCCACATTGCCACTGTGCCATTACATGCCCCCACATTGCCATTGTGCCATTACATGTCCCCACATTGCCATTGTGCCATTACATGCCCCCACATTGCCATTGTGCCATTACATGCCCCCACATTGCCATCACTTGCCCCTCACATTGCCATTGTGCCATTACATGCCCCCACATTGCCATCACTTGCCCCCACTGTGCCTGAACTTGTTGCCCCCCCCCCCAGTGCAATAACACTCACTTTTTTTCCCCAGCGCTGACAGTCTAACATGCTGCGATCGCGAGCGTGTATTGATTTCAAAGCCGCGCCTTCACTGCAGAGTGTTCTGTGATAGGAGGAACAAAAATCTTCCCAGCAGCGCCTCTGTTATGTTTTCCGCCTATCACGGACGTCTTCTCATCTCCTCCGAGGATGAGAAGGCATCTGTGATAGGAGGAACAAAGAACAGAGGCGCTGCTGGGAAGATTTTTGTTCCTCCTATCACAGAACACTCTGCAGTGAAGGCGCGGCTTTGAAATCATTCAGGCTCGCGATCGTAGCATGTTAGACTGTCAGCGCTGAGACTGTACCCGGCGTATAAGACGACCCCCGACTTTGGATGCATGTTTTTGCATCCAAAAAGTCGTCTTATACGCCGGAAAATACGGTAGATGACATCCTTGAATTCTGATGATAGCACCGTCACAGCACCTACCACCCAAACTGATTTGACACCTTTATCTGTGAATAAAACTGTTTACTATGCAGGTGTACCCTGGGGATGGCAAGACCAAGGAAGGGAAGTGGATCAGGAGGAGAGAGTGGTAATATTTGGCTCAAGGAATATTACATTCTGGAAGAAACATCACTTGTGATAACTTCTTCACAAACCTACAGTTAGCTAAAAAAATTACTGGAGAAGAAAATCACAGTTGGAAGAATTTGTGACCACAAAAAAACGAAATGTCTACTCTACTCTGGTTTCCAGAAAGACATGATTATTATTATTATTATACAGGATTTACATAGCGCCTACAGTTTACGCAACGCTTTACAATATAAAAGGGAGACAATACAGTTACAATACAATAAAATACAAGAGGAATAAGAGGGCCCTGCTCAGAACAGCTTACAATCTAATAGGGTGGGACAGGTGGTACAAAAGGTTGTAACTGTGGGGAATGAGCTGATGGATCATACTGTAACAATAAAAACAAAGTTGTTACCCTTTTGAGCTTTATGCATTCCCAACCTACTGTTCAAATCCGAGAAGAAAAAAAATGGGATTATTCAATCATACAATAAGACAAAAGGAGGCGTTAATACGTTGGATCAGATAGTTCTTACTTACAGTACTAAACAAATGACCAGAAGATTGCCAATGGTTATATTTTATAACATGTTGAATGCTAGTGCTATCAACGCCTACATTATCTGGATGTTGCTAAAACAAGACTGTAATTCAAGTAAATCGCACAAAAGGAAGGTTTTCCTTACACATCTTGGGAAAGCACTCAATGGAATATCCGAGGGACAGTGAAACATTTTCATCATATTAGCATAACTTTTCTAACTACCTATGCCCTACACCTACAAATAAAAATGTCATGTCTCTCTCAAATGACAATTTCTTTATAAATTTGTATTGTTATCTGTGAATTTATGTGCAAAATAATATAAGATGAAATACTCTTCACAGTTAGTGATCAAAATATGGAGAATACACTTTATTATCACCAAATGAGTAAGCATTGCTTATTATAACATGGTTGTTCAATATTTTACTAGCTAAAATTATAATCAAAATGTATAATTACATAATTACACTATTTCACAATAAAAATAATTATACTGAAACTTGTATTCATTATATGTATCAACATTTATTCATTATATGTACCAAACTATAGTACAGGGCCCATTGGACCCTGGCGGTGATAGGTGGTACAAAAAAAAAGCCAGTAGACCGAGCGTTAAGTTACTAGGTTTTGAAAATAAAGACATACTATACTTGAGTAATGTCTATCCACATGGTTCAAGAGTAGTACATGTGTTTTGGTTACAAATACACATCCCCCCATTGGTTTCACGGAATTTCATTTGAACAGAAAATATGTCTTTGGTGAACAGCGAAATACCCTCCTGAGACTTGGGTTAAGCTGTTGTAATTGTAATATATTTACTGTAGCAACTTGTACAAGCAATTTCCTATTTCTCTTCCCCAGTCATTATGCTATAATAGACAGTAATGACAAATGAAAACACAAAGTAAGAGCAAATACCAGTACATTGCAATCCCCACATACCGGAAATCACAACAAGGCTGATATATCAACATGTTCTTATTACCCTATTCACTGCTAGTAATTTCCCTGTACCCACCAATCGGAGGGTAGGGTTGAATCTGATTGGTGTCTAGGAGGAAGAAACTCCAGTTCTTAAAGTCATACTGTTGCTACCTAAAAAAAGTTGAAAATTAGATATTATACCCATCCATGCGGTCGTCTGCACTGCTGATCTGTAGGGGACAGCAGAAGAAACCACAGGGAGACCAAGAATCCAACAAAAGAATCCACAACTTCTGATTTAATCCACAACCCTGTGGTTTATTCTGCTGTCCCTACATCACTACTGTCTCTGGTAGGGACATAGGGTCCAGCGGAAGCAAACACAGTTGGGGTGCCAGTGATCTGACACTCCTGAAAGTGTATTAGATGTAGACTATTCTATTGAACCTGTAGTTCTTGAAAATTGGTTTTAGCAGGTTTTTTATATGTGAAAAATCTGGTGCAGTTCTGCATAGAAACCAATCAGCTTCCATTTTTTTGTGTCAAAGCTTAAATGAACCAGCTGAAGTTAGAAGCGGATTGGCTACCATGCACAGCTGCGCTAGATTTTGCACTCTCCAGTTTTAGTACCCAGTGCTGCTTTAATAGAAACACACTGACTGCCACCCCTAGCAACTTTGAGAAAAAGCGTTAGGGAGAGGTCGAGGCCCTGGAGATACTTCACCCGCACTAATGGATGCAGGATCGCTGATAAGGCAATACAACTGGCCCTGTTGTACTGGGCCCAGGCTTTATCAGCTAAACAGGGGTGTCCAGGGAATCTTTATTGTTCATTTCTGCCTAAAAAAATAAATTGATTTTACTAGACCACCCCCCACTCCTATTTGCTCACTAGGGCTTAAATTACATTTCCCTGGACCTATCACGGCAACAGTGGAGCCAAGAAGGTGGAAGCAGAGGAGGAAATTTTTTTCTTTTTTGGGGCATAGGCGGATAAAGTCAGCTCCGCTGTTCCGGTGCACTTTGGGGGGGGGTGTAGGCGGGGTGTTGGGTCCTTGTCAGGAAGACCACATGGGGACCCATGATTTCTAACAGCAGCCCTGAATTGATGTTTACAGTCCCTGTTCCACTCTAAGCCGGCCCCCCGGCAAACCTCTGATCAGTGACGGCCCATCCATTAGGGGCGCAGGGGGGTGGACACCCCATGTGCATGGGTCTTGCCCCGTAATCTACATGCATGGCGCCAGACGCATCGATATCAATGGTGTTTTTTTGAAACCTTTAGCTGAACCCTGAAAACTCATCTTTTCATGAAAGCCTATCCAACTTCTACCTAAAAACTGAAATTAGAATTACTCCATCAGCTCATCCCTCTTACAGTCATTACCTTTTTGCATCACTTGCCCTTCTTTATTAGATTTTAATCCTTCACGAGTAGGACCCTCCTAACCATTTTGTATTGAATTGTGTTGTAACTGTACTGTCCCCCTTTATATTGTAAAATACTGTGCAAACTGTTGGCACCATATACAGTAAATTCTGTATTATAATGATTAGAATTAATCTGAATACTCATACAGTATGTGCCCATGCTGAATGACTACAATCCCTGCACCAAGAACCTACATAACCAAAATCTTAGCACTGGCTCGTCCACAGCCCTCTACACCCCTCTTTTACTTAAATTGGTCGTAGTAAGAATGTCTGTTATAGCAAAATCACATTGTGATTTTCTTTGATGGCAGTGGACAATGTGAATGATTCAGTGATTTCTGTAAAGAACTGAAAACTATCAGTAGTTAAAAATGAAGAAAAGAAAATTTAATAATTTACCAGTTTGAAGCACATAAAATGCTGTTTATTTTAATCAATCAGTGTCTATTTTACTTCTAACTGAATTTTTTTCACTCTACTTTTCTCTTTCAAAAATGATAAAGAAAACTAATTACATACCAAGCAGCACTGTGACTATCTACAGACTTCTCATACCTGATTCATTTAACTTTAACGTTATCAGCTGACTATTCATTTACCAAGAAAGTTGCAATAGAAAGTCAATTCTCATTTGTAAGAACATTTTTGTGCAATATTATAGGATGACTACTGCAAAACATGTGTACACAGCAAATATGAAGAGACTATGGGACTGATTTACTAAAACTGGAGAGTACAAAATCAGGTGCAGCTCTACAGAGAAACCAGTCAACTTTCAGGTTTTATTGTCAAAGCTTAATTGAACAAATTTAAGTAAGAAGCTGATTGGCTACCATGCACAGCTGCACCAGATTTCATACACTTCAGTTTCAGTAAATTAACCTCTATATACGGTGTTGTTCTAGGATTTAGTAAATAATATTACTTTGTCTTGATCAAACCTTCCTCTATAATTGTCTTTACATTTACCTGCCAACCAAGATATCCAGCAAAAGCGGTGGCAACCCTGGTTCAAAATAGCTCATAAAAGATGTGAGGACGGTGGCCGCAGAAAGACTTGTGCAAGTATACTTTGTTCCCTTCGAACATGCCACTTCTGTGCTCTCAATCAATTTACCCAGAGTTACCCTTCTTCAGTCACTGGGCACCCAGTAATGATACATGTTCCAAGTGAAGGTGCCAAGGGAATCATCATGTTAAGGCAACTTGGGCTAGTGGAGCTGAAGGAAGCCCTGGAACCATCAGTGTTTTTGCTGGCAGCCAATGGGCACCTTTATCCTGCCAGTAAATGCCAGTAACAGGAAAAAGGTTACCAGTAAAAAATATGGCTGTGAAACCCCAGACCATCCAAGTGCCTGCTACAGTGTGTTTGGGCAGTGCCAGTGGGGGGTGGGTCTGGCCAAGGAGGTGCCAGACCCTGTTATAAATGTAACCCATACTGTAGCAAGCTCAGTGGATGTAACCATGACTGGTCTACAGAAATCTCAGGCTGCAGCGGGGACACAGACAAGGAGGAAGGGACCATGAACAGCAGGTTCAACTATGTTTTTTAAGAGAAAAGTAATGCCTAAGTGGCAAAGTGAGCACAGACACAGTGTAGTATATAATGTATGGGAAATGTACACTTTATTAGGTACACCTTGTTAGTATTGGGTTGGATTCCTTTTGCCTTAAATCTTTGTGGCATTAATTCAACAAGGTGTTGGAAACATTCATCAGAAATTTAGCTGTTAAAAGATGGATACACTGAAGTCATAAAGGGATGGACATGGTCAGCAACAATACTTAATAGTTTAAACGATGCTCAATTGGTACTAAGGGGCCCAAAGTGTGCCAATAAAATATCCTCTACACCATTACACCACAACCTCTACCCTGAACCATCAATATGAAGCAGGATGGATCCATGCTTTCATGTAGTTTATGCCAAATTCTAACCCCCCTCCCTCCATCCCTTAGTAAATTGTAGCCTCAGTTTCCTGTTCTGACAGGAGTGGTCTTCTGCTGTAGATCATTTGCATCAAGGTTCGATGTGTTGTGCGTTCAGAGATGGTATTCTGCATACCTTGGTTGTAACGAGTGGTTATTTGAGTTACTGTTGCTTTTCTATCATCTTGAACCAGTCTGCCCATTCTCCTCTGACCTCAACAAGGCATTTCAAGCCAAATAACTCCCGCTCACTGGATATTTTCTCTTTTCCAGACCATTCTTTGTAAACCCTAGATATAGTTGTGGATGAAAATCCTAGTAGATCAGCAGTTTTTTAAATACTTAGACCAGCCCGTCTGACACCAACAACCATGCCATGTTCAAAGTCACTTAAAACCCCTTTCTTCCCCATTCTGATGCTCGGTTTGAACTTCAGCAAATCATCTTCACCATGTCCAGATGCTTAAATGCATTGAATTGCTTAGTGTAATTGGCTGATTAACCATTCGTGTTACAAAGAAATTGAACAGGTATTCCGAATAAAGCGGCTGGTGAGTGTATAGTGATTAAGGCCAGGTTCACACTGGTCCGACAAACGCTCCGACATTGGGAGCTCTTGTCGCATGACGTGTGAAAATCCATGTTTTCCTATAGGAGCCGTCTTAACTGGTCTGACACAAGTCGGTCCGACTTTAAAAATGCTCCCTGCACTACTTTGGTCCAACTTTGATCCTACTTCAGCCCATTAAATATCATTGAAGTCGGATCAAAGCCGGATCGCCGTCTTCCCTGATCCGACTTTGGCATGCAAAATGTGCTCTGTTGATCTTGAAGGGGCACTCCACACCATTTTTTTTTTTTTAACAGCATGGGTTCCCCATCTAAGAGCATACCAGGCCCTTCGGTCTGGTGTGGATTTTAAGGGGAAGCCCCTACGCCAAAAAAACGGTATTACAAAATGTCTGAACAGAATTAAAAATCCTTTGGTATGTAATGCAGTTCCAATATATAGAATACATATTCAAATATGTTTTTGGTAGTTTTACTGAAGTTCTGCTTTACTCATTTTAATGGTAGCAGGTATACATTGCTTAAAAAGGTTTTGAATATTATGACATATCAAGAATGTAATCATGCAGATTTGTTAGATTTCTTAAGATCAGCTTTATTTGCTTGAAATACATATTTTGATCCATTGCAGGTTTGTTTCCACCATGTATACGCTTGTGCTGCAGGCACACTGAACTATAGTACGTAATGCATTGGGGACATAATACAGATACTGATTTTATTGTAGTGAGATTTACCAAGGAGAAAAAACTTTGGATCATTCCAACTTCATAAAGCTTCTTTTAATATGAAAGCTGTCAAGTAATATTTGGCTTAGATAAAGGGATTTAAAACCCAATATTCAGGGTTTTATTTACTCATAGGGCACTAATCGGTCAGCACCTGGGGAATGATGGTAAATGACACCAACGCCTAGGACATTTGCCATTACAATTTTTTTCCTTCTATTTTTTGACTTGTTTGACCACCTTTGACCACTGAGAGCGAATTCAGCATTACAATTAAAAGGATACAGGATGTAGATCAATAGGTATAAATATAAGCTGGGACAGTTGTTCATAAAATATTAATGCCTATGATATGAAGTACTTTATTTACAATTTATTATCTATGGTAAAGATCAGCTCCTGCCAAATGGCTAACTATACAGTAAAACGAGATACAGCGAAAACAGACCCTTCAGAGTTATCACTGACCCTTTGGTCGGCTTTCTGACTAATGTCCCCTTTACCAGAACCCCGAGTATTGTTGGATCATCTCCTCTAGACAAAGTACCAGTTGTGTTGTATTCTTTTCATTCTATGAAAATAATTTTAACAGCATGCAGAATTGTATCCTGGACTGATTTTGATAGGCGATAAAAGATTAATTCTGGTGATGGGATGAACTCAATTTCTTATCCATGTGAATATACCCCATAACTTATTTTTATTAGATATATCTTAACATGTTTAAATACATACATCTTCTATAAAACTCTGTGGATTTCTACAAACAGGTGTATTTACAGCGAAACTTCGGATTGCGAGTAACGCGGTTAACGAACATTTCGCAATACGAGCACTGTTTTAAAAAAAAATGCTCGTAATCCAAGGTTCCACTGTATTTAGATATTATGTGACAATTTAAAACCTATCCCCTGATAAACTCTTTTTGGTTTGGGGAACAAATTTGTCTAACAAATTTGTTAAACAATATAAATGAAAGATTTACCAAAACATGATTGAATTCTCTTGCAAGGATGAATTTCAGCAGCTCTTTGTGGGTTGACTCTTGTTAGCTATCAAAGCTTCCTACACATCTGCATTACACAAGCGAATCTGTATTGATCTGTATTGATGTGGCGGGGTGACTGTGGGTGCTTTGGTAACTTTGACGCTCTGTTCTCCTTTCACCAGGGGCTTGAGGATCAATGTTTTTAATCCCCCCTGCTTTACCCTTTACTAATCCCTTTGTTTTGTTTTATCCTTTTTTTCTCTTCTCTTCCCTTTAAACTGGTTCTAAAGGCAGAAGGTTATTTACCATCATGTATTCTATGCATGAAGGTAAAAAAAAACCTGCTGTATACGGCAACCCCCCCACCCAATACTATTGATCTAGTGATGTGCGTGAGTGTCTTAACTCTCCGGGGACTCTCCCTCCTCATTTGCTGAGACAGCAGCAGGAACCGTTGGCTCCTGCTGCTGTCAATCACAGCCAGTGAGCCCATGAGGAGAGAGAGGGGGCGAGTCTGAATGGCGGGTCTGAATGGATATGCAGACATGCTCGGGAGCACTCCTGCTTGGGTGCCCCCATTGCAAGCTGCTTGCTCTGGGGGCACTCTGAGGGCACTCAACGGGGGGGCAGGAGCGCTGGTGGGGAACCCAAAAAGAGGAGGATCAGGGCTGCTCTCTGCAAAACTGCTGCACAGAGCAGGTAAATATGGCATTTTTTTTATTTTAAAAAAATGTGTCTTTAACCTCTTCTCCACTGCCCACCATCAAATGACGACGGGAGGCAGACCATATTGTTCTGGGTGGACGTCATATGACGTTGCGCCCTTTTATTCCACTAGGGGGCGCGCACCCACCGCGTCACTGGGGAACGGGTGCACGTGCCCGTCGGCCGTGGTGGCCTCCGGGCACCCACGATTGCCCAGTAACTGAGCAGGACCGTGGATCTGTGTGTGTAAACACGTCCTGTCAGGGAGAGGGGACCGATGGTGTGTCCCTTGTACATAGGGACAACCATCGGTCACCTCCCCTAGTCACTCCCCTCCCCCCTCCTCCCACAGTAAGAATCACTCCCTAGGGCAGTGATGGCGAACCTTGGCACCCCTGATGTTTTGGAACTACATTTCCCATGATGCTCATGTACTCTGTAGCGTGGATGAACATCATGGGAAATGTAGTTCCAAAACATCTGGGGTGCCAAGGTTCGCCATCCCTGCCCTAGGGAATACATTAACCCCTTGATCGCCCCCTAGTGTTAACCCCTTCCCTGCCAGTCACATTTATACAGTAATCATTTTTATAGCAGGGTTCGCTGTATAAATGTGAATGGTCCCAAAAATGTGTCAAAAGGTTGAAAAGTGTCCACCGCAATATCTCAGTCACAATAAAAATTGCTGATCGCCGCCATTACTAGTAAAATAAATAAATAATAAAAATGCTATAAATCTGTCCCCTATTTTGTAGACCCTATAATTTTTGTGCAAACCAATCAATATACGCTTATTGCGATTTTTTTACCAAAAATATGTAGAAGAATACGTATCGGCCAAAACTGAGAAAACAAATTATAAAAAAAATGGATATTTATTATAGCAAAAAGTAAAAAATATTGTGGTTTTTTTTTCAAACTTGTCCCTCTTCTTTTGTTTATAGCGCAAGAAATAAAAAACGCAAATACCACCAAAAGAAAGCTCTATTTGTGGGGAAAAAAATGATAACAATTTCATTTGGGTACGGTGTTGCATGACCGCGCAATTGTCATTCAAAGTGTGACAGCGCTGAAAGCTGAAAAATGGCTTGGGCAGGAAGGGGGTGAAAGTGCCCAGTAGGCAAGTGGTTAATATCAATTTAAGGCATGACAAGTGGCATAACTTTGTCAGTTGTTCTACTACACTATATCAAGCTCTTCAAATTGTTGTTTTTGCCTATTGCAATATAATATGAGTCATATTTTGAGTAGACATGTGCACTACCAAAAAATGGGTTTAATTTCGTTATCGTTTCATTTTTTTTTTTTTCGTTTATCGGATCATTCATTATGATCGGCATTTGTTACAGTACTTTGGATCCTCTGTATTTGTTACTTCCATTCATTTAGATGCAGCATTCGTTACTTTGAATAATTTCTAACTTCGAAAGCATTCATATTCGTTAAGTTCACTAACAGTAAGGCCTCGTACACACGACCGGATCTATCCACTGGAATTGATCCGCGGATCAGTTCCAGCGGACAAATCCGGTCGTCTGTACGGCCTAGCGGATATTTATCCGCGGGGATTTCTCGGCCCGATCGATTTCAAGCGGATATAAATTTCTTAGCATGCTAAGAAATTTATCCGCTTGAATCGGGTCCAGCGGATTGATCCGGTGGTCTGTACAGACTCACTGGATCAATCCGTCCGCTCCCCTCCCTCGCATGCGTCGTAATGATTCGACGCATGCGTGGAAGTACTTACCTTCCAGCGTCGCGCACGTCGCCGCGATGAATTCCGCGCAGATTTTGATCTGATGGTGAGTACAAGCCATCGGATCCAAATCCGGAGGTCTGGCGGACCGTTTCCAGCGGAGATCCCCTCGTGTGTACAGGGCCTTACTTTAGCCGAATTTAACAGGAAATTCCAATACATTTTTTTAATCTATTCCATCCCAAATTATCTGCTATGGCACAGAGACCTGAATAGAGGAATTACTGACTTCAGCTATTTTACCTATAGATTAATAGTTTATAATAAATAATATTAAAAACTATAATAATAGTTAATAATTAAATTATAATGGAAAATATGAAAAACTAAATTATTTGAATGTAATCGATTCGTTAAACTCGTAGGTTAAACTGTTTTTAGTTCTTTCCGATTTCTGTACTTTCGGATTTTCGTTCTTTTGGGTTTTCGTGCTTTCTGACAATTTGTTTTCGTATGCATTTATCAAAAGAGTCTTTCGCTCATTCTGATGCTTACAAATTTGTAACAAAACAAATTGCATATGTCTAATCTTGAGAGTTTTGTGCATCTATGATTTTCAGACCCACTGTACTGTACTGCCTGTTTGTAAGCTGTACTAGGGTGGTCACGACAATTACTGTTCTTTATTTTCTTTCATTTGTGTATTTTTTGAAAAATTATTAGAACAAGATAAAGATGACTGGTAGAGGAATTTTTATTCTGAATATGAAATACAATATTCAATACAATATATACATGCATATGTAAAGATAGATTTGCAATACAAAATACATACTGTTTATAGATACAATATATACACCATATTACCAATAGTATTGAGACACCTGCCTTTACACACACATGAACTTTAATGGCATCCCAGTCTTAGACCGTAGAGTTCAATATTGAGTTGGCCCACCCTTTGCAGCTATAACAGCTTCAACTCTTCTGAGAAGGCTGTCCACAAGGTTTAGGAGAGTGTCTATGGGAATGTTTGACCATTCTTCGAGAAGCGCATTTGTAAGGTCAGGCACTTATGTGGATGAGAAGGCCTGGCTCGTAGTCTCCACTCTAATTCATCCCAAAGGTGTTCTTTTGGGTCGAGGTCAGGACTCTGTGCAAGCCAGTCAAGTTCCTCCACCCCAAACTAGCTTATCCATCTCTTTATGAACCTTGCTCCTAAACCTTGTGGACAGCACTTCCCAGAAGAGTTGAAGCTGTTATAGCTGCAAAGGATGGGTAAACTCAATTCATTTGCGTATAAAAGGCAGGTGCCCCAATACTTTTGATTATATAGTGTGTATAATATATATATATATATATATATATATATATATATATATATATATATATATATATATATATATACACACTTATCCTCGCCCTAGTAGCCCAGACTGTGAAATAAGAAATAAATTGAACTGAAAAGTACAGTTCCGGCGCTCATTTAAAATATTCATAATCTTAGTGACTATAATCGGGAACATATTATCTGAAACCTGTAAATGGTAAAAAGCCCATTAGTAGGAGACCTTGCTTAAAATCCTAGAACACCAGCTGAATCTGTAATGACTCACTCTCTGGATAATAGTCGTAAGTTTTAGCAGATACGGCAAACAAAACGGTAAACAAAACACAAAATTGCCAGCAGATTCTAAAAGAAAAATCAATATAAGCTATTAACATAGAATGGTTGTGCTATTAGGTGCTCAGTAGTCCTGTTTTTAACAACAGCAGGATACACAGCGGGTCAGAAAAGTCTGTAGGGGCCTTTATACCAATAGCCTGCATTATTAGTTGTAAGGGTGCTTTAAGTAAAAATTCTAGAATTAAAACTGAATATTTGTATCGGAAAAGATCACCTCTGTCTCCAGACCTCTCAATGGACACTGAATCCGAGTCATCACCTTTGTCCAATTAGCAGGGAGCTGACAACTGACTTAGTAAAAGCTGAACCAAGAAGTAGCAGAGGTGTGTATATAGTATCACAATGACATCTGGCTAAAAGTAAAAATCTTTTGTATATTCACCTGTATATTTCCTCCGTATGCTTGGAGTTCGACTGTAAACTGAATAAGATGGTGATGTTCTTGACTGCATAAATGTCAGAAAGGTAGGTTAGGGGGGTAATTTGCTCACATTAGTGAGCATTACATTACATTAGTGTAATGTCAGTGGGAAAAGGGCGGCACAGTTACTTAGTGCAGCCCTGCTCATTTAGGCTGCTGTATAGGTTCTTCATTGATGCCATAGCAAAATGCCTAAAAATTGCCCCAAATTAGACAACAATTGTCAATAAGCCGGTGGGTGGACTAAGCGTGCTTGTTACATAAAGTTACGGGTTTTTATTGATCAGTATTACAACCTTGGACAATGACAAGGAACACGTTGAGTACCGTTGCATCTTCATGATTAAGCCCTGGGGGCAGGGCGAAACATGTTGGAGGCATGTCTTGGATGAATCCAGCTGAGGTTGCTTTTACTTGCTAACTACTTGAGCGAGGTATGCAGCGGCCAGGCTATCTCTTCCTATTTCTACATCATGCTTTGTGTCTTCATGAACCTTTCCCCAGCCTCTACCCTAACTAGTCAGTGGCATCCAATTCATCGGACCTTGTTAGCTTGAAGGAGAGGCCACTAAGTATTTATTGTGTGTCAATATTTGCATGGGGTTTGCATGTTCTCCACGTGTTCATATGGGTTCCCCCCACATTCTAAAGATACTGACATTAAAATACGTGTATAAATTGGTTATGTACATGTGTTATCATATTCTGCACGCCAGTCCCAAGCCAAGTAATTGGGGATGATTGAGGAAAGACTTTTGTAGCTACCCAATGGCAAATTCCATGGAAAAACTGTTTTCAGGTCTTTCAGACATGGTGCCCCAAGAGTTGGCCTGAGAGTCAGATAGGACTGAATGGATATACAGTAAACATACAATGGGAAGAAAGATCCTTACAGATAGCTAAAACAATTGGTGGTAACAATAGTCCCTTATCTGGGAGCCAGAAACTGCTTATTGCTCAAAGACGCTGTAGCAACTAGCGAAGATCACTGAACCCTGATGGAGCAAGACTGGGTTAAACCCTCAAGTAAATTTTTTAAACCACTGTTTTTACTCTGTACTGGGTTTTTAAAATGACAAATGCAAAACAATGGAACCTCGGATTACGAGCATAATCCCTTCCAGGAGAATGCTCTTAATCCAAAGTACTCCGATTGAAGTCAATGGAAACTAACATAATTTGTTCCGCATTGACTTCAATAGCATGCATTACCGCATGTGGCCAGGGGTGGGGGGCGCCGGAGAGCCTTGGAAACAGCCGGAAAGGCCCGAGGACAGCTCAGCTGACCTCGACAAACCTTGGAAAGGCTCGGGAACGGAGTATTTCCATATCTTTCCAAATATTTTCCAAATGGCGCGGATCGCCTCCGATCGGCACCATTTGGCTCCGGCGCCTCCCCACCTCAGGCAAAATACAAGTGCTCATATTGCGAAGCACTCGTTAACCGCGTTACTCGCAATCCGAGGTTCCACTGTAATTTAAAGGTACAATTAACGATTTAGAGCAGTATTACATTTTTTGTAGTCCCAGAAGAATCCACCATTCAAAGCCCACAATCTGTCCATCTCTGTGGCTTCAGGTGCCGACTGGTGGAGCTCGCCAATGCTCCTCACATTAAATTAACAAACAAGCTGACCAAACACAACTTTATTGTTCTAGGAAAAGAATACCAAGGAGACCAAAAAGGCCTCATTCAGACACGTTTCACCCAAAAAAAAAAAGGTGTTAATCATAGTCTTTGAGGATTTTGTTCTGGAGCAATAAAGCTTTGGGAATTCTGATGTCATTGGAGTGCGGCTTGCTTGTTTGTTCATTAAAGTTTTGTAGGTAAAAAAAATATGTTTTCTTGTTATTTTTAGGGTCTATACCAGGGATATGCAATTAGCGGACCTCCAGCTGTTGCAGAACTACAAGTCCCATGAGGCATAGCAAGACACTGACAGCCACAAGCATGACACCCAGAGGCAGAGGCATGATGGGAGTTGTAGTTTTGCAACAGCTGGAGGTCCGCTAATTGCATATCCCTGGTCTATACAATGAAGGAGGAAAAAGAACAGAGGCACAGTCCCTCCTCGTGATGGACTTTTGTGGACTGGTATATCTGCAGAGAGTAGTTTGTCCAATCAACCAATACCAGAGTCTGTCTTATTAGATGTGAGTGGGGTTCCCCTTTAAAAACGACTTTATTGCTCCAGTCCTCATGGCTAAAAACCCGCTATCTATTACACGTGAGGCTATGCCCATGTGTGCAGGACGTGACACTACAAGCAAAGCAAACAATTCACAGATCACTTGTGTGTACAGATCCATACATCTCCACAATATACATCCATTGACCCAAAGGAAAGCTCCGTCTATGCCAGGAACACGTGCGCACAGCACAATTTATTGATGGTCTATTCTTAGCCTAAAATTAAATCAAAACATTGTATAACATTGTGTTATATTTGTTTATTTCAAGATGAATTATTGATTGTCGGAGTTAGGGAGCGAATCCTTGCAGGGATTGTAATGAGAGAAAAAGCCATTTCAAATGCAAATGTTGAGATAAATATACTAATGAATAAAAATAAGCATAACAATGGGTTTTAATGAAAATTAGATTGTTATTGCAGCCATCACAAAACATCCGCTCCCCGCCGAGACGCTATTAATCTATGCATACAAAATAGCAATGAATAGAAATGAGAGTTTATATTTATTAAGCGAGAAATTTCTTCTCCATATGAAAAGTTTGCACAGATCCATTGCTTCTTTGGGAGATGACAAGTGTTGCATGCTCCCACTGGGGCACGGTTAGCACAGCTGTGTCTATGGAAGTCAAAGCTCTATCTATGTATGCATGTATCCACATCATCATAATCCCTTCTAAGGTTAGGAAAGGCACACACAGACCATCAATGTCAAAGCTTATACAAACCTAAGAACAAAACGGAAAAATAATACCAGAAGTTATGAGCCGAACACACCAGGGTTCAGTTCGGAGCAGGTTTGGAAAACATGGGTAAAGATCAAATGCCAAATCCACTAGTGAACACTAGTGAAATAAATCAGAGCCAAATGTTAACTGAATATTAAAAAACTTTATCTGGCCATTCTGTGGACCAGTCATCTCCAAACCGTGGCCTGTGGGCCAGAAGCAGCCACTTACTTGCTGTTATCCAGCCCTTGAGAAACTATTCCTCCCTCTGTCATCAACAATGGGGTATTATTCCTCCCACTAACACCAATGATGGAGCATAAATTCTTATGCTCCACTTATAAAACACTTATGCCAAAGATGGGACACTATTCCTTCCACGACACCAAAGATGGAGCACTATTTCTCCCACTGACACCAGCACCGGGCCACTATTCTTCCCACTAACACCAATGATGGAGCATGAATTTTTTTTTGCTCCACTTATAAAACACTTATGCCAAAGATGGGACACTATTTCTTCCACGACACTGAAGATGGGCACTATTTCTCCCACCGACACCAAAGATGGGACACTATTCCTTCCACGACACCGAAGATGGGCACTATTTCTCCCACCGACACCAAAGATGGGACACTATTCCTTCAATGACTCAGAAAATGGGCACTTTTTCTCCCACTGACACCAAAGATGGAACACTATCCCTTCCACAACTCCGAAGATGGGCACTATTTCTCCCTCTGACACCAACACCAGGCCACTATTCTTCCCACTGACACTGACAATGGGGCACTATTCCTCCCGAAGACACCAAAAATGGGGCACTGTTTCTCCTACATAGTTACATAGTTTCATAGTTATATAGTTAGTCAGGTTGAAAAAAGACACAAGTCCATCTAGTCCAACCATAAAAATAAATAAAATCCCATATACCCAATTCTATAACCACAGTTGATCCAGAGGAAGGTGAAAAACCCCAGCAGATTATGATCCAATTTGCTACAGAAGGGGAACATGATGGGACACGATTCCTTCCACTGACACCAAAGATAGGCACTCTTTCTCCCACTGACACCAAAGATGGAGCGCTATTTCTCTGACTGCCACCAACACTGGGCCACTAATCTTCCCACTGACACCCACATTGGGGCACTATTCCTCCTACTGACACCAACAATGGGGCACTTATCCTCCCACTGACACCAACAATGGGGCACTATTTCTCCCACGGACACCAACAATGGGGCACTATTCTTCCTCATGACGCCAACAATGGGACACTATTCTTTCCACTAATAACAGTGATTGGACACTATTCCTTCCCCTCCTAACCACAGTGGTGCTATGTAATTTTTTTACTCCCACAGACCACCAAGGCTGTGTCTATAGTCCGCCCCCCCTTCAAATCTGAAGGTCAGTGAACAAGCACTTTATTTATAAAGTTTTACAGACCCTGTTTTAGACTAATAGGCAAGGGGTTGTCAAACAAATGTCATGGGGGGCTGGGCACTGTTTTGGTGGACATGGCCCAAAGGAAAAAAAATATTTTAATGCCTAAAGTAAAACATTAAATATGTCAAACTCAACTGAACAACATGTCTGGGGGATGCCCTGACCCTGTGAAGTGGTGCACCTGCGTGACATACAAACTATTACGGCAACACTGACATTTATAAAGAAAAAATACTGGTACATTAAATTTCCAGCAAAATGGCAGCTCATGCCTGCTTTGTTCTGTTTGTAAGCAGTTAGGGATTCCATTCATCTATACTAGACCCCTTTTCTAGATGAGGGTCTGCTATAGATGTTAATGGGGGAGACTCACACCCAAAAAAAACTGCACAGTGATTCCCCCGGGTCTAGTATGAATTTTAGGGGAACTGCATGCACAAAAAAAAATGTTGTAGGGTCCCCACAAATTAAATACCAGACCATTCATGTCTGATATGGATTTAGGGGGAACCCCATTCAAATACAAAAAAAAGTGCCCCCCCCCCAGAAAAAAAACCATAGCAAATCTCTATCTGAACAGACAGCCTCTATCTGAACAGGCAGCCCTCTTGAAACATATCACAGTAGTGTAGTTTTGCCTAGTAAAAAGGTTCACTGGTTCGAATCCCAACCACGGCACCGCCTGTCTGGAGTTTGCATGTCCTCCCTGTGCCTGCGTAGACATGCTGGTAGGTTCATTGGATCCTGTCTAAATTGACCCTAGTATGTATATGTATGAATGTAAGTTAGGGACCTCAGATTGTAAGCTCCTTGAGAGCAGGGACTGATGTGAATGTATAATATATATATATATATATATATATATATATATGTAAAAGCGCTGCATAATTTGGCGGCACTATATAAGTACCTGAAACAATAATAATATCGGCCCACATGCCCTCAACATAGCATGGTCTATGTTGATGAGGATGAGAGACGCCTTCCAACCCCCCTGGCCTGGTGGCTGTGGGTGTCCACAGGTGGGAGAGCTTATCAGAATCTGGAATTTTTCTTTAATAATAAAGAGACCCCAGGTACTCTGCTCATTCACAAAAAAAATGCAAACAGTAAAAAAACACACAATTTTTGACAAGTACATTACTGTACATCCATTATTAATTATATCATCCAACCATATCATTGACCAAATATGACGGGATGTGTTGGCAGGAGATGCCTCTTTTTTTCTTTTCTTCTTTTCGGCGGGCATCGAGCATCAAGATTGACATGGATGTACATTGCTGGACAATGTGATTGACGATGGATGCTTTTTTTTGGGTCTTTGCGTTTTCTTTTCTTTTTGAAATTGTGTGTTTTTTTTTTACCTGTTTATATATTTTTCTTTGTGAATGAGCAGAGATACTATGTATCCTTTACTCATTTACATAGGGGGACAGTATCTTGGGGTCACTTTATTGTTAACCAGATTCTGATAACCGCCTCCCCCCAGCCTGCAGACCCCCCACATCCACCAGGACAGGGTTGTGGGGAAGAGGCCCTTGTCCTCAATAACATGTGGGCAAAGTGCTTTGCCACCATAAGAACAAGGTGCTTTTACATAAAGTGGGGACAGGGTGCTTTTACTTAGCGTGGGGGCAGAGTGCTTTTACTGGTTGCAGAGTTATTTTACATAAAGTGGGGACAGGGTGCTTTTACTTAGAGTGGGGACAGGGCTCTTCTACATAAAGTGGGGACATGGTGATTTTACTTAGTGTGGCAACAGAGTACTTTTACATAAAGTGGGGACAGGGTGCTTTTAAATAAAGTGGGGACAGGGGGCTTTTACTTAGAGTGGGGACAGGGTGCTTTTACATAAAATGGGAACAGGGTGCTTTTACTCAGAGTGGGGACAGGGTGCTTTTACTTAAAGTGGAAGTCCATGCAAAAACTAAAACCCCTGCATCTGTAGACACCACGAATCTAACACTAACCTCTCAATCCATGTAAAGAAAAAATGAGTATACATATCCTTTTGGAAGGCGATCTGACTAACTCCGACCAGATCCCATGCTGAGCTGTCAGCCACGGCTTCTTTGTGGAGGCGGGTGCAGAGGAGACCGATGACAACGGAAGCCCCATAGTAACTCTATGGGTAATGTCACTTCCCATTCATTTCACAGCTGTTGTCAGATGTGTCCTCTGCAGAGCTTCCACCGCTGGAGATCAGGTCGGAGCGGGTCAGATCGGCTTCCAAAAAGGTATGTATACTAATTTATCTTTACATGGCTCTAGAGAGGTTAGTGTTAGATCCGTGGTGTCCATAGATCCAGGGATTTTAGTTTTTGCATGGACTTCCACTTTAAAGTGGATACAGGGTGCTTTTACCGACACTGACAGATGTGCAAATACTGATTTTTTTTTTTTATTATTATTTCATCAACATGCTAAAGATGATATTTTGGTGACCGCTACATTTATTTTAATGATTTTAAAAAAATAAGGTGTGTAACAGAATTACAAATCCTTTCACAAGTAAACCATGAGATGAGTACATAGTATAGTGTTGTATTTAGTGGCGCTGTTTTTGTCTAGGGTTTTGATTTAAACTAAAGGGGGTGTTTATAAAACAGCTGCGTTGTCATTTAAAACCCATGCACCAGCAAGATTTGCCTTCAATGAATTTTTAGTGAACATTGGATTAACCATTAAGTGTCTGACAAGCAGAAAACGCCCTCCTTTTCTGGTTCCACTAGGGAATGAAAATGAATGCGCAGCTTTGAAAACATTCAAGTGAAAGAGCCTTGAGCTGCAAGGCTGGGTGATTTTCCCCTCTGCATCCTACATAACATTCTACAAGGTGAAACATGCCATCAATCAGCACTGGGGCAGTCTGTAGCTCATCCGCAATCTTCTTAAACATAGGAATATATAATGTTTAACCAATCAAGCATGGGAATGGCAATCAAGTGATGCATGCAGATTTGTCTCCTGGTATTTTTTTTTAAATGTCACCGAATTTAAGAGTTATGGCAAAAAAATAAATCCAAATAACACGCACACACGCACTGTGCTCTGCAGATTTTCTAATACAAAATAAAACTAGTTTAAGAAAAATTATAAGCAAATAGGCCATTTGAAAAACCAAAGGATGTCTGTATAGTATGTATATATCATGGTGCGTCTTTGTGTTACAAAGGGTGGAAATGGGAGAGTATGTGTGTATATATATATATATATATATATATATATATATATATATATATATATATATATACAGCAGGTAAAATAAGTATTGAACATGTCACCATTTTTCTAGGTAAATGTATTTCTGAAGGTGCTTATGACATAAAATTTTCTCCACATGTCGGCAAAAACCTATGCAATAGATACAAAAAT
The DNA here is from genome assembly GCF_905171775.1 of Rana temporaria. Lineage (NCBI taxonomy): Eukaryota > Metazoa > Chordata > Amphibia > Anura > Ranidae > Rana > Rana temporaria. Next base: position 65,170,972 of record NC_053489.1, read on the forward strand.
AAAAGAAAATAAATAACTTCAGAAATGAAGTTATTAGGGCTGTTACTGATTAAAATTTTTGTGTTTGATTAATCGTTTTTTTTTTATAGATTAATCGACTAATTTCGATTAATTATAACACACATACAGATCCGACTGCTTTTAGCTGATCTCGTTGCAGGCCGAGATTCCCACTGGAAAAATGGATACAAAAAACACACACAGGCAGCGCTCGATGGGAATAGCATTAAAACTTTTATAGTCTTCAAGTAGGTAACATACATAAACTGTAAAAATGGTGCGAGTAATACCAAACGGTACCAAAAGCAGTCATAAAAACATGTAGCCAAGTATGATACTGGTATAAAAATGTATACAACGATGCCACTGCTGAATCCAGATGAGGAGAGGTTAAAATCAGTCCGTCGACATGTAGATGTCCCGTGAAGGGAACTATCACAACTCCCAGTGGATGGTTGTAGAATCCCAGGTTGATAGAGGGAAGTGATAGAGGGAAATGTAACAGCCCTTGCGTGTGGCAGATAGTAAGGTAGCCGGCATGCAGATATGAAGGCACAGCAAAGGAGCCCTTCAGATGGACATGGCAAGCCCCCGTCGGTGTCCGTGACGTCACCAGATCTCCGACAGAACTCCCTGAAGCCGGCGGATTTAAGATTAATCGATGAATTAATAGTTAATTTCCACAGCCCTAGAAGTTATGTGTAATACAATGGAATGACAGGGAGAAAGTGTTGAACACACCAACTGAAATGTATTAAATACTTGGTACAAAATCCTTTGTTGGTAATGACAGCTTCAAGACTTTCCTGTCGAAAAAAAAAAACAATGGTTTTGCCGACGGGATTCCACTCAAGCTTGTCTTGCATACACACGGTCACACCAAATTCCGACAGTCAGAAAAGCGGTGACGTACAACACTACGACGAGCCGAGAAAAATTGCATACAGACAACGGGTTTTCCGCTAGGATTTTTCCTGATGGGAAAAAAGAGATCCTGCTCTCTTTTTTTTATGGCAGTTTTCCTGTGGGAAAAAGTCAGATGGAGCATACACAAGGTCGGGATTCCCGACGAAAAGCTCTCATCGGAGCTTTTCCAATGGGAAAACCGGTTGTGTGTACGGGGCATTAGGTGTTATTTTGGCCCAGTTTTCCACACAGTCTTGAAGGTCCTGTAAGTCTCTTCTATGAACTCTGATCTTTAGTTATTTCCATTGATTTTCTATTTGATTCAAGTCAGGCGATTGGCTGGGCCATTCTAGCAGCTTAATTTTCATTCTTTGAAACCAATTGAGAGTTTTCTTGGCTTTGTGTTTGCGATCATTGTCTTGCTTAAGTCTCCATCCTCGTTCCATCTTCATCATCCTGGTAGACGACAGCAGATGTTTATCAAGAATGTCTTGGTATATTTTTCCATTCATCCTTCCAGCATTGACATAAAGTTTGCCAGTACCGTATGCTGAAAAACAGCCCCACACCATGATGTTCCACCTCCAAACTTCACTTTTGGTATGGGGGTGTTATTGGGGTGATGTGCAGTGTCATTTGACCTCCACACATGGCGTGTATTTTGGCAACAGTTCAATTTTGATTAAATCTGACTAGACTATATTCTCCCAGTATTTCAAAGGCTTGTCTAAATGTTGTGCAGCAAACTTTAAAGGAGCTTTAACATGCTTTTTCTTCAGCAATGGAGTCTTGCACAGTGAGCGTGCAGACAGGCCGTGGCGGTTGAGTGTATTACTTATTGTTTTCTTTGAAACAATTCTACCTGCTTATTCCAGGTCTTTCAGAAACCAAGGTCCAAATCCACAAAAGGGATACGACGGCGTAACTGCTGTTACTCCGTCGTATCCCTGTTTCTAACTATGGAACTGATCCACAGAATCAGTTTTCCATAGTTAGGGAGAAGATCCGGCATGTGTAAGGGACTTACACTGCCGGATCTTAGGATGCAGTACCGCATCCGCCGCTGGGGGCATTTCGTGTCGAAATGCCGCCTCGGGTATGCAAATTAGCACTTACGGAGATCCACAAAGCTTTTCAGCTTCGTTTTTTCTCCGTAAGTTTTAGTTTGCATACGCAAAATTAGGGCTGCTTTTACAAGGTGTAAAGTTAGTACACCATGTAAAAGCAGACCTTTCTGTCCAGCGACGCGATTTTTTTTTAATTTTTAATTTTTTTTTTTCGCCGTATCTTTTTTTTTTTTCGACGCAACTTTATTGACCCGTCGCAATCCACAAAGCTCGACGTAACGTAATTTTGCGCTATGCACGTCGGAAAAATTACGTCACGAGCATGCGCAGTACGGCCGGCGCGGGAGCGCGCCTATTTTAAATGGGAATCGCCCCCATTACAATAGGAACGCCTTGCGCCGGCGGAATTTAAGTTACACAGCCCAAAATTTCTAGGTAAGTGCTTTGTGGATCGGGCACTTAGGTAGAAATTTTAAGGCAGTGTAACTTAAATGGAAAAAATTAAGTTAGGCACGATCTTTGTGGATTTGGCCCCAAGGTCCATAAAGACATGGATGAGTGAGTTTGGGGTGGAGGAACTTGACTGTCCTGACCAACCCGATAGAACACCTTTGGGATGAATTAGAGCGGAGACTGCGAGCCAGGCCTTCTCATCCACATCAGTGCCTGACTTTACAAATGCACTTCTGGAAGAATGGCCAAACATTCCCATAGACACACTCCTAAACCTTGTGGACAGCCTTCCCAGATGAGTTGAAGCTGTTATAGCTGCAAAGGGTGGGCCAACTCAATATTGAACCCTACAGACTAATGCCACGTACACACGATCGGTTCGTCTGATGAAAACGGACCGTTTTTTTACCGTCCTGCTAGCGCAACGCTCCAGTGTGAAAGCCCCCTGGCTTTCACACTGGAGCAGCTTTTTAAGAACGGACTGCAGGCGTTATTTTTAAAGCTATAGCGCTTGCAATACACCCTCAGTGTGAAAGGGGTCTAACTGATTGAATCAGCAGCTGAATACGTTTAAAAAACTGGGGAGATTATTATCACTTAACCTGAAAAAAAATGTGATGTTGAGTGCAATTCAGTATTCTGGTCCGACACATTTTTTTTTTTAAAGTCAGCAGCTACAAATACTGCAGCTGCTGACTTTTAAAATAAGGACACTTACCTGTACAGTGCGCCCGCAAAGTCGGCACCCAAAGCCCATTTCTGCCTCGGCTCTCGGATGCTGCCGCCGCCATCTTTGGTAAAGGGAATTAGGTAGTGAAGCCTTGCAGCTTCACTTCCTGGTTCACTACAGAGCATGCGCGACTCGCACTACGCAATGCCACTGGTCTCTATTGTCTTCTGGGACCTGTGTTTCTCAGTTTTTGAGAGTTTTTAAGTGTTTTTGAGCGTTTTTTAACGTCTGCCGTTTTTACAGCTCTAATGCCCCGTACACACCATCACTTTATGTGATGAAAAAAAACGAAATTTTCTGTGAAGTAAAAAACAACGTTTTTGAAACTTCAATTTTCAAAGACGATTTTGCCTACACACCATCGTTTTTCTCACAATGTTCTAGCAAAGCGAGGTTACGTTCACCACTCTTTTCCATTGAAGCTCGCTTCATAACTAGCTTCTGGGCATGCGCGGGTTTAAAAAAGGTCGTTTTAAACAACGTTTTTTGCTACACACGGTCAATTTCTGTGAAGTAAAAAACGACATTTTGAAAAACGACACATAAAATTGAAGCATGCTTCAATTTTTTTTGTTGTTTTTTACAAGACATAAAACAACGTTTTCCCCCCACACACGGTCATTTAAATTGACGTTTTTAAAAATGTCGTTTTTTTTCATCACATAAAGTGATGGTGTGTACACGGCATTAGGCTGGAGCTTCAGAACGCACTGGTCCTGTTTTTTTTTTTGCAGCTTAAAAACGGCTCAGCCATCTACAGCTCAAAAACGTCATGGTGGGCATGAGGCCATAGACTAACATTGAGAGCCGTTTTTAAGCTGCAAAAAAAGTTCAGAAAAGCGGCTGTAAAAACGTCCATGGAAATGAAGCCTAATGCTACATTTTATCCTACATATTATAAAATCTCTCTGGTACATGCAGATGTCAGGAAAGAGTAAATATTTTTAAAACAATTATTTCATTAAATCTAATCTCCAGTGAGTGCAGAAAAAAATCAGCATCTTCGTCTGCAAAAGCAATAATCAACAGCTGCACGTTCCAGCTGCATGCAGTAATTTTAGGGCATCGCGCTTATCAAGCTTATTACCATATATTTATTAAACTGCAATTATCCTTCTATGGTTATAGAAGGAACATATTACGGTTCTATCAGCCTTGGTTATATCTTATCAAACACATCTGTCGCCTTTAGCTGACATTTTCAACACACCTATATACCACATAATAATTGAAAATTAAAATTACACAGAAACAATACTTGATAGTAGTGTAGCCTTTAACATATGTAAACCCAGGAGCAAAAATACATCTTACCAGTCTTTGTATAAGTGGTGACTGCATTTGTTTTCTTTTTTCAGACTAAGTAGATTTTCTGCTGGTACACAAAATTACATGATGATCTTCAGTGTCCTTGTAAAGTGAAACGGAATCTCAAACAATGTTGTTGCCCCCCTGCCCTAAACAGGGGTGACTATTAAAACTTTAGTCTTGTTTGGTGGTAGTCAGCCCAGGCTAATTTATATAGGTAGATTCAAAGAGATTGGACTAACTTTAGGGCGGCATAGCCTAGCCTGTTTAGGCTACACCGCTGTAAATTAACTAGGCTAGTAGTGATTCTCAATCTACTTACCTGCTAATCTACGGCGGCGTAGCCTTAAACGAGCGGGCGTAAGGGCGCCTAATTCAAATGACTTGGAGGGGGGCGTATATCATGGTAATGAGGCTTGACCTCACGTTTTTGACGTTTTTTTACACTGCGCATGCGCCGGCC